>NC_084462.1:83703291-84004314 GCF_027409185.1 Cynocephalus volans | reverse complement strand
ATCTTCTGAGAAGATGTCCAGGTACTTACCATATTTATCTGTCTTTACCACAGACTAAGAGCATCTAGAATTCAGGAACCAAGAATTAGTCATTTCTGAATCCCTGGAATCTGGAGTCTCTGGTGCACACACAGCACATACTCTATCAACACAAACTGGTCAACCAAGTGCTTTGTGAGTGAGTTAAATTAAGTGTATAAAAGTATGTATGTACCACACATACTTTCATTTTTTTCCCAACAAAAGCATACCGAGTACTTCTCAGATATCACGTAATTAGTCTTATACTAGATATACAAAGAATCAAAATACCTTTTTTCTTAATCTCTTTTGGTAAATTATTTTTCTGTAAGGTATACAGGCTTAACTGTCTCAAGTTTTCTGGACTTAAACAAAAAAATATTGACTAATAACATAGCTTCGTTCTAGAAACCATGAGAATACAAAAAATAAGAAGAAGATAGAACAAAGCAAAGGCACAATCAATGTCTTTATGGAACAATCTGTGCCCTTAAGGAAGTTACAATCATTTGGGAGTTACAAGGTTCAAAAGAATATAACAAAAAACAACTACAAAACAGTATTTAGAGAACCATTATTTTGCCACAATATAAATATAAAAGTAGCAGGTCAGATCTAGGATTCTGTTAATACATTCATAGCTTCAATTGTCTGCTTGTTTATTGGTGACCTACCTCTTTTGCAAGATGTTTCTAACACTTTCTAGACTCAGCCTGTCTGCTTACAATTTTCCAATGATGTTTAGGAGTCAGGTCTCCTGAAGAAACCAGAATACTGTTTTATGGGCAGTAATTCTTTTGACTCCTTGGAACAATCATCATCATGCAGTTTTTATTTTCATTACACTGCATTATTTATGACTTTATAAATGCTTTCTCCAGGCCCAAATGGCTCTGAGATACCTTCATCAATAAATTAATAAATTATGTCTGCACTTCAGAAATTCTCCTCAGGTGTTTATTAATGGCAAGCCATTTGCCAAGAAGCCAAGAATTCAAAAATTCAACTTGTCTTGAAACACTTAATTGCTTTTCTTAAACTCTGAGAGAATTACTAGGGTTGACCTCTAAAGTTTCTTACAGGTACATATTTCTATGATTAGGTAGATAGATATGTATGTATGTATGGAGATAGATATACAAGGGGTCCTCAAAAAGTTTATGGAAAGATTCATAATATCTGTTAATTCTATTTTTCCATGAACTTTTTCAAGTACCCTCATACAGACAGAGATACATACACAGATAAACATAGTTTATATTGTTTTTATAAATTGCCAAATTTAGCCTAATATTTCTTAAATTGTCCTATCAATATGAATAATAGGGTCTACTTATGAAGTATTTTAATTCCTTATAACAATAACTTCAATGTGTCAGCAGGACCATCCATATTGAATGTGTCTGATATTCAAATAAATGATATTTTATTGAAAATGAGTGATGATAGATAAGTGGACAAATGGATAGATGGACAGACAAATGAATTAAATCTTAGTGGGTAAGAGGTTTGCCTCTGGAAGCAGAGAGACAGTAACTTGAACTACAGCTTAAATATTTGCTAAATATGTGTCAGGCTACTATTAGGCTAATGTCTGGAATCCTGTCAACAGCGCCAACTGCAGCACTCTTAATCCTGTTCGTGACACCAATTGTCTAGCTACACGACCACGCCAGTTGTAGGGCTCTTTTACCTGCCGGTAATCCTGCCAACTGGGCAGGATTGTTGAGCTAGGGCTGGGTCTGGAGCTCCCAGACCCCTCAAGCCCATTCGCAGACTGGGTCATAAACCCTTCATATGCCAGGCTGGGTCACCAGACCCCTTCACAGTGGGGGGACCTACAGTCCCACTGACAGCAAATTTCACAAGAGCAAGTGCTTTGAGTAGGCAGGGAGAGATGGTGGCTAGAGGTGCCAGGGGCACGTTCCTCCCACGGATAGGATCAGAAAAACTAACAGACAGCTAAATATTGATGGGCTCCCATCTGTGGGAGAATGCAGGAGTTCAACCAGAGACTGACGAGATCCCTATGGAGAGAAGAGAGAGGCACATGGCCTCAGCCACCAAGTCTCTGCCACTGGGATCGGTACAGAGGGACTTTGCCTTGTGGGAAAAAGGTAAGGTAAGAGCCCACGCTAACCCCCATCCTCACCACAGAGGTCCACAGCCCTTGCAAGCCCAGAGCCAAGTGCAGGGAGCTGCCTACAATACACACACTGCATTTCTCTAGAATGGAAGTGCATACTGTGTGCTCCCCACCCCTCACCCTCCTGACCACAGCCAATGCAGTATGGCACCATCATGAAACCAGAGACACTGTGGGGTCACACCCTGCCCTGGGGGCTAACATCCACCATGCTTCCCTAGCTTAAAGGCTCTGCCATCATCCTAGCACAACATACAGGAGGCTACAATGCCCTTACCTAGCAGCTTGAAGCCTGGGCCCAGGAGCAGCAATGACTCTAGTCGTGCACATCTGGGAAGCCAACTCCAGGCCTGCTGAACAGATGCACCCCCGCATTCCAGGCCAGAAATCAGATAGGCAGACCTGCCTCTGGCAGACCATCCCCTTCCTCCCCATACTTCCTTGCCAGTCAGCTAAGTTCTATGCACCCAAGCCCCCAACCCAGAAAAAAGCTCAAGGGTCCCTCCCTTGGGCCAAAAGAAATAAAGAGCATTCACACCTTCCTGGAGAAGCAGCCAGATAGTTTCGCCCTCAACAGTCCCATGCCTCATGGTCGCCTTTTAGCAATCTGGCTTGCTGACCTTGCCCAACACCTGAGAAGCAACTGGCTGGGTCCCCTCCCCATAGGCCTGCCTAGTGGCCTCACTCACCACCCAAGAAGTGGCTCAGCAGCCCCACCCTTGGAGGATCTGCTCCTGAACCACCGAGGGAAGCATGGCTTTGCACCTGGTCCCAAGAAGTCGTGAAGCAGAAAGACCACCAGCAGACCCGCACCCAGCTAGCTGAGCCAAAGCATGCCCATGCCCCCAAATCAGAAACAGCCCAGCTGCCACACACCTGGCAGACCCACCCTAGTCAGAGAAGCAGAATGGTGGTTGTAGTGGATTGAATTATGTTCCCCCAAAACTCCCTGAAGCTTGATTTGTGTCCCCAAAGTTTTATATATTAGAAACTTAGCCCCCACTGTGACTGTTAAGACGGTTGGAAATCCCATTATGGTAATCAAAAGGTGGAGCTTTGAGGAGACAGTTGTATTGTAAGAACTTGCTGGAGAGAATGGATTAAAAATGGTGGCCAAGGGCACAGTTCTGAGGGCTTTAAAAAGAAGAGAAGAGTCTGTCTCTCTCTCTCTCTTTGCTCTCTCTGCTTCCATCATCTTGCAGTGTGAGATCCCTGGGTCACTGTCACTACCACCAGATGGAATTTGGACTTCCCAGCCTCAGAAACTAAGCAATAAATTTTGTTTTTCTTTATAAATCACCCAAATTTGGGTATTCTATTATAACAAAAACAGACTAATACAGTGGTCCTGTGAAAGACAAACTAATCCTGACACACCACATGCCCACACCTCCAGTCTGAGAATCAATCCAGCAACCCTATTTGTTCTATGTTTAAAAATTCTTAAAATGACAAGACTTATATATATTTTTTATACCACCAAAAAAAAAGCATTGCTTTGAAAGTAAAAATGAGCATTTCTTATGGCATTTCTCAAAAACATACTAAGGTCCACATAAAGAAAACTATCTACTCATATAAACCATTCTGTGTACTAAAAAAATAAAAATAAAATAAAATAATAATTTTTAAAAAAAAATCACAAGAGCAAAAATTGTCCCAGAGATTGTTAAACAAGTAAGGAAGAATTTGTTCAATACTGTTGCAATTGGGGACACACCCGGAATGCAGTCTGAACTCAAAGTCATTGAAACAAAGGGTGGGAGAGTTTTTAGGAACTAAGTTGAGGGGATTATAGGATATCTGTTTGCTAACTGGCTTTATCCAGAGGAAAAATAAATTTTCTCAGATCTTCAGGATAGAAGGTAGTTTTGCAACTGGGATCAAGGAACCCACTGAAGATCGTCTCCTACCCTCCTGTAGACCCTAAGAAACCAAGGAAGATGTCAATAAAGCTATGCTGATTCCATCCCAAAGCAAGACCCTAAGGTAATGTCAAGGACAGGAACAGTAACCAGACTAAGCTCTGGCAAGACCATGCACCTGGCTCCTTGCATTGAGCCCCCACAGTTCACATCCCCTCCCTGCTGCTTTTCATTTCCCACACTCTATTCCCTCAATCCTCTCTTTAAAAGCCCCTCAGTAAATCTGTCCTTGAGGTGGTTTAAGGATGGCCACTCTCTTTCAGATTTATTGAAATGGGTTAGCCAACATCTCTCCTCAAGTCACCGGTATTCCTGAATACAAGCCAACATCCTATTCTATCAACGATTCTAAGTTGCTTAAAATTTAAGTTGCTTGTTTTTGTTTGTGGCAGGCAGCCGAAAGTTGGTTCAATAACAAAATATTGGTGAGCCTAAGCCAGGAGCTGAATGCCCTAGTTTTTATAACAGATTTTGCTGAACCAAGCCAGGGTTTTTGTACAGGGCAGGCAGCCGGACTTGGGCTCAATAAGAGGAGAACTTGGCATTTGAGACAGTATTAGCCATTTCTGATAAAGTGTGAGTTTGGAGAATGGCTGCCTAAGAGCAGAGGAAAAGTCTCAATATGACAAATACAGCCTTTGCATCCATGTAGTGGGGAGAGATTTTGGTTTCCAAGAGGAAAAGGCAAGAAAGGAGGAAAGACAGATAAAGAGAAAAGACTAGGGCAAAGATGAAAATAGATATGATAACTAAGGAAGGGAAGGTTATAGGATCAGGTGCTTAAAAACTTCTAGTTTTCTTGAAGTTACTTAAACCTTCTCCCTAGCCCACTCCCAACCCCACATCCCCAACTCCTTAAACCCACTGCCAATGCCATTTAACCCAGGGGCAGCAACTTCCCCCAGACTATGCTTAATAGTTTCCTCTATCCCTCCCTAGCCTTTTTGCCTCCTCAAAAAGCAGCCAATGTTTGTTTAAAAAAAAAAAAAACTCTTGTGTTTCTCCTGTCAAGACTTGGCCAGCCCAGTAATTGACTAACTCAAACTCAGACCCAGCCTGCTGCCAAGGGATCAACCAGTTTACTGAATACGTATGGAGACACCCAAGTTAAAAATTAGTAGCACTGGGGAAGAGGATTATATGTGCTGTGCATTGATTGAATTGTGTCCCCCAAATTTCATACATTAGAAGTTTAATCTCCATTGTAACTGTTGAGGGTGGAAAATCCTATTGTGATAATTGAAAGGTGGGACTTTGAAGAACTGATTAGATTGTAGGACCATGCTGTAGTGAATGGATTAAAAATAGTGGTCATGAGTGTGGTTAGGAGGGCTTTAATAGGACAGTGCATGAGGAACTGACTCTCTCTTGCTCTCTCTGCTCCACCATTTTCACAATGCAGTACTCTGCCGCCACTATTGCCACCACCAAGGCCTTCACCAAATGTGTTCCCTGGACTTTGGACTTCCCAGCCACTGAAACTGTAAGCAATAGTAGTTTTCTTTATATATATACATATATATATACATATATATATATATATGTATATATATACATTTGTATATATATATACAATGTACATATGTATATATGTACATTTGTATATATATATACAAATGTACATATGTATATATGTACATTTGTATATGTATATATATACATTTTGTATTTTGTTATAGACCACAGAAATGGACTAATACAATATGGAAACTTGCTGTACTTTCCACTTAATTATCTGTGAACCTAAAACTGCTCTTAAAAATAAGTCTATTAAAAAAATTAATGGGATTCTAAGTAGCAGCAACTCTGAAAATAAAAACAGGTAAGAAGAAACTCACTTGCTCAGACCTGAGTTGATAGAATATTCTTTCTTTGCTAGCTGTGGTCATTAGCAGTGCCTTGACTGACTGTTAGTACAGAGCCCTATGCATCTTGCTCAGTCTAAAGCCAAACAAGATGAACAAGACAAATGATAAAAGACAGCATATCTTGTCTCCTCTTAAGTGGCTTATCATTTGGAACACTTGCATCCATTCATTAGTTAACATTTAACATATGGAGGCAAAAATATGGGGTAAGGATTCTTCTCCACCTCTGTTAAGACAACGACCCTCTTACCCAATTCAGAATACTTGGATGACTGACCTAAGAAGACTTCTATTTACACATGAGCAGAGAATCAAAAGAGACTCTTTTCTTCAAAATTCATTAAAATTCATACCCATTCATTCATTAAAAGGATTGAACACTACTTTGTTCCAAACACAACTTTTATTACTAACATAGATCAATGAATAAGATATAACCTATACCCCCAAAAAGCTCACCTACCACCAATGGTGAGAAATGCAATACATACTGTCTTGGTCCATTTGGGCTGCTATATATAACAAAATACTACAGAATGATGGTGCTGTGGATCAACTGAACTGTGCCCCCCAAAGTCCATATGTTAGAAGCTTAATTGCCACTGTAACTGCTGAGGGTGGGAAATCCTGTTATGGTAATTGAAAGGTGAGGCCTTGAAGAGGTGATTAGGTTGTAGGACATAGTAAATGGATTAAAAATGGTGGTCAGGGTCATGGTTCTGAGGGCTTTAAAAGGAGAGCACGTGAGTCTCTCTCTCTCTGCTCCACCATTTTCTGCCATGTGAGATCTCTACATTTGCTGTAAAGCCACCACCAATGAAGACCCTCACCAGATGTGTCCCCTGGACTTTGGTCTTCCCAGCCTTCAAAACTGTAAGCAATAAATTTCATTTTCTTACAAAGTACCCAGTTCCAAATACTTTGTTATAAGCAACAGAAATGGCTAATATTGATAGCTTATAAAACATGGTCGGGTGCTAGTGAGGGTCCTTCTTCTGGTTGGAGACTGCCAACTTCTCCTTGTATTCTCACCTGGCAGAAGAGGTAAGGGATCTCTTTGGGGGTCTCTTTTATAAAGACACTAAAACCATTCATGAGGGCTCCACCCTCATGACCTAATCATCTCTCAAAGGTCCCACCTCCTAATAACATCACTTGGGGGTCACGATTTCAATGTATGAATTTGGGGGGAGCACATTCAGACCATAGCAGTCACAAACAACCATAATACAAGATGAACACTATATATGAAAAGAGGTAGAGAATAATGTCCTATTTTTCACTAGGTCCAGGGGCCATTTCGTGGATATAATGCCACTTGAGACAACACATGAAGGACAGGTCAAGGTATTGTTCATAATTACTCAATTCCCCACACTGTGGGATCATTACACCCCAGTCCCTTCTCAAAGACAGAAATTTCTATGTGACTTGCTTTAGGCTGCTAAATGGAAGTGGAAGTGTTGTGTGCTGTTTGCCTTGGATCTTTCCCCTTGCACTTGGGAGATCTGCAGATGTCCAAATGGAGGCTGCTTTAGCAGCCTGCAATCCAGAATGAGGACCACAGAGGCCCCTTTTTTTTCCTTTCTGGCTGATTTCTTAAGCCCCTGCCAAGGCCACCAACCTGTTATGGGAAAACTGCAAGTTTCCCGGTCAGGGAACCAAGATGTTGTGGGAAACTGCAGGTTTCTCCAGCTAAATCCGGGTTCTCAGTGTCTTGAAAAAAGACTTGGGCAAGACATATCCAGAGGTGAAAAGCAAAGGACAGGTTTACTTAGTACGGAGAGAGACTACACTCCAGAGAGGATAGAGCAGGCTTGGGTGACAGTGTGGCTCAAGAGCACCGACAGTGACATTTCCCAGGGGTTTAAGTTCTCCCAGCTGGATTTGTGTCATTTGGTCATTGGTTGAGCCCTGGTAGTCTCTGTTGATTGGCACCTTAGCTGGTGGGAGCTCATTGGTCCAACCGAATGGTACCCTACATGGGGGCGGAGCTCCCTATCTGTCTCTATTTCCTGCAGCTGTGCATGCCCACGTGCTCAGGGAACAGGCAACACTGGCTATCCTAGTTACAACCAACCAGGTTTCCTCTTCCCACTCTTGTCCCTGTCTAACTTTCTCACAACAAACCCAAAGAGAGAGTCTCCCAAGGCCACAGAGAGCAATTTTTCCTCCTCATTTTCATTGTCCTCACTGGTAGCCAATATTTGCTAACTTCATTTGACAACATTTTTCTCCCCCTGCCAGGATTGACCTTGCTACCTTCAGACTTCATGCAGACCCCCGACCCAACTTTCAGGCCAAGGGAGCTTCCAGTTCACTGAATAGAAACAATGGCAAAACCAAGATGGACCCATGACATGAGTAGAGAAATAAACCTTTGTTGTCGTAAGCCATTGCTATTTAGAGGTTGCTGATGACTGCAGCAATCGTATAATCTATCCTTCCCTGGCTGATACAGCAGGATTGAATATGTGGCAAGGGAGATACTGCACATAAATGGAGAGAATTCTGGAACTCTGGAAACATTTATGAAGAGCAATAATTCAAAACTGCTATCAGTTAAAGTATATAAAAGGAAAGACTATAAAGCCTGCTGTGTTTGAACCTACATTTTTAAGAAAATTTGCAACTTCTTATACCCAGAAATATCTATTTCTAGCTCATGTAATTTTTTTCTCTCATTTCAGTTGATTTCTCTACCTACTTTTATTGCTTTGATCTAATCTCACACACAAAAACAGCTCAAAATTATTCCCTCATCTCCAGGTGACATTTAAAGATTGGATTAAATCCAGCAAACTCTGATTTATGTGACTCTGATAAACCATGATATTTCCCATATGAGTCTATAAAAAATGCATAGATTATAGATTCTACTGATGTTCTGGGACATGGTGATGGTTTCTGCACTAAAGAAATACAAAAATTGTATCTTTTAAATTGGCATTATATATTTACGTCTTCTTGCTGTATGGAGGAATATAAGTGCTGCTCTTCAAAACTTACAAAATATTCTTTGATTAGGTAAGCACTTGGACAAGTAACCAGCCTCCCATTGTCATTTTCTCCACCTTGTAATGGAAATACATAAAATATAATTACTTTCTAAAGGTTTTTATCAGAACCAAATGGCCACATGCAGCCTAAAGCCATCTTTCACATTTAATGCATAATAAATCAAACGTATCTTTTATTTATACAGTCACAGAGGACTTTTACATAATTTCATTTATGTGAAATATAATGATATTATACCACATTTAGATATTGTTAATATAACAAACTGAATGCAAACAACAGAATAATATCATTACACTCATTTTACAAATGAGGATACTGAGGCTCAGAGAAGGTGTGATATATCCATGAATTGTATTTATTATAATTCTATTGGACAGAATTATATATAGTAGAGCTATAACTTAAACCCAAAAATCCTGACTCCCAGTTTCTAGTAAGCTTAATACCCTGCCCCAACCTCTCATGCATGGAGCTATGGGTATTATATTAAATGCCCCTCCGTTTCTGCCTCCTGCTGGTCCATCAGCCTGCACTTCCTCCTCTTGAACTTGCTAACTCCAGTTGCAAAGCCTTCACTGCTCATCTCCTTGGCTCCTGAGTCCTTGGTCTTTCATCCTTCTCAGGCAGCAAAACTTCCCCCTCCTTCCTCACTCCTGGCGTTGGATTCCCAGGAGGCTTAGAGCCCCAAATGCTATACTTTTGCAAGAATTTACTATCTTTCCATTTTAGCATTCTTTACATTCTTTCTGTGCATATGTGTATGTAGTAGGCCTTTTTACAAAACTATCCCTTTATCTCATTTTTAGTCCTTCAGCATGTTTTCACATGAAAATAGCTCACATTTTAAATTCCAACCAAAACTGATAAAATGTTTTTGATGTTCTTCTCACACAAACGGTTTGGGATTTGCTTTGCCAGTTTCTAGGTCACATACACATGATCGGTCACAGTGACTCTCTGCAACCCACCAACACATTTTACCACCTGTATTTTATAAATAAGTCTCCAGCTCAACAGTAGGCATCAGCAGAGGTCGTCAAGTGTAAACGTCCCCTAGAGCCAAAAAAATATGCCAGAAGCAACTTGCACGTGGGGACGTCAGTAAGTGTTCTCTAACAAAGATTATGCCTCTTGACAAGATACATCTCATGCAGCACAGAGACCAAATGATTTGCTAGTATTTATGTGGCAAATTAAGAAGGAAACAAGAGGATGAAGCAATTCATTTTTTGTAACCCAAGTAACAGTAGTCACTACCCCTAACTGTAATCAAGGGATATAATAGGAAAAAGGATTTTAAATGGTCACGGTTTCTTCTAAGTCTGGTAGAAAAAAAATCAGACTGAGACAATCTGACAAAAATGAACATAAAGTTTTCCCAAGTTAGATATTTTTTTTTTAGTTCAAAAATATAATTCTAAGAGAGCAAAGATCATGCTTTGTACTTCTCTCATATACTTGCAGTGTCTAGCATAGTGCTGGGTGCTTAGGTCACCATGACATAGTGAAACATCCCTGCCCTAGAAGTCAGACAACACGCTTTCCTGCTCCAAGCCCTGCTTCTGCCTTAGAGACAGTCTGTTCCCTTCCCCCAGCCTCTGCCTCCTCATCTGTGGCCAGAGAGGAATGGCCCACACAACCTACAGGGCCCTCCTAGCTCTCTAACTTATTGGGCTCTCGTGGCTTCCTTCAATTCATGCTTGCTGATAGTAATATGCTCATGCAAATAATTAATGTTCTGAGCCTTGTCATAAAACTCCAGGGTTGGTAGAGTTCTTTTGAGCAAATTGCTAGTAGAATTTTCAAAGACCAAAGATAACTTTTCAAGAGTAAAATAACTAAAAATGACATAGAACAGTGTAGAAAAAGAAAACAGTATTTTTGTTGGAACCACACGGTTAAGCTGATCTTGGGAAATTGCTCATTGCAGCAAAGAATGAGTACAAGTGAAGGTGAAACAAATTGAAAAGAAAAATAGAAGAGTTATGACCATGGGCCACTGGCTTTATCAAATTCTGACAAGCCTCTTGACCCTGATCTCCCAGCCTCTGAAAGGTTTACTGTGATGAATCCAGCAGCCCTACCTGATCACTGAGGGTCTGGGCTGATTTTGTGAATGGCCACATGTCAGCATTTACTACTTTTGAACAAAGAGCTAGAGGCTGTGGAGCATTTGGTTTCCTTGCCAATTTCCATTGCTGACTTCTAGGGAGAAAAATAAAAAAGCAACTTGAAACCTGACCTGGCATAATAATCAAGTGATATGCAAAGCTGTAATCTCCTCGTGGAGTTCCCAAGAAGTTGTTAATTCTAGCTCTCAACTGTCTTTATAAACTATCAAGTGTCAAACTATCAAGATGCCAACATGTTTTTTATTTATCCAATATGAGGTCCCACCAGCACTTATAAAGTCTACCCTGCCTCCGATATTCTTTTCTTCCAATGTCACTGCCATCCTCTTAGTCACCAAGGCTTGAAGTATTCATATTATCACTGAATTTTCCCTTCTCCAGCCCCCAAGCCTAGTTATTTGATCAATCCTCTTAGTTACACCTCCAAATGCTTTTGAAATTCACTCTGCCTTCCCCACTTCTACTATCTCTCCCCTACTTGTCCTATAATACATCTTGCCTAAATCATTAAACTGTTTTTTCCTCTCTCCTTAGTCTCTCCTTTCTCCAATTCATTTTAAATACAACTACCTTCAGAATAATCTTCCCAAAGTGCACATCAGAGCGCTGCTCAAAACTTAGAACTCTTTATCTACAGAATAAAATTCAAGTCCTCTTAGCCTAGCACTAGAGGACCCTTGGCCCGTATTTCAAAATATCTTGTCCATAATAAATAGTTTTGGGTTAATTAGCTGTGATGGTTAAATTTATGTGTCGACTAGGATAAGCTATGGTATCCAGATATTTGGTCAAACATTATGCTAAATGTTTCTAGATTTTTTTTTTTTGAAACATAATTGATTATACATATTTGTGATGTACAGAGTTGAATATCAATACCTGTGTACAATGTGTGATGATCAAATCAAGATAATTAGTGTATTTGTCATTACAAAACATAATCATTCTTTGTGACATTAACCCATTTCTTGCTAACCTCCCTTCCCCTCTCCCTTTTCCACCTTTAGTAACCACAGTTCTGTTCTCTCTGTGAAGGTATTTCTTAAATGACATTCACTTTTATGTCAACATACTTTGAGTAGAATAAATTATCTTCCATAACGTGAGTGGTCCTCATTCAATCAGTTGAGGACCTTAATAGAAAAAAGACTGACCTCCTCAAGCAAGAAGGAATTCTGCCAGCAGACTGCCTCTGGACTTGAAGTGCAACACCAGAACTAGGTCTTCCCTAGTTCTCCAGCCTGCCAGCCTACTCTGCAGCCACCACAATTATGTGAGCCAATTTCTAAAATAAATCAATTAAAATCTTTCTTTCTCTCACCCTCCCCTCTTACCCCCATTGGTTCTGTTTCTCTGAAGAACCATAATTAATGCATTAGTTTAATACAAAAAAGATTCAGTAAACAGAAACATTGAGGAAATGAACAACATAGTTTGCAAGACAGAAAAATGTTTCTAGAAGCTTTTTTTTTTTTTTTATTGTCAGTCTTCTGAAATCTAATAGCATTCTAATGTGCACTCCGAAGCACCAGGTCATGCTAGTTTGTATCCCCAAAATGTGTAGGAAGAAAAAAGTGGTTAGTGATAAGCTGGTTGCAGTTTGAACCAGCTGGGAAAGGAGAAGGATGGAATACTCCTAGGAAAAGAATCACTCCTATATCTAAGCAACCTCAATGAGAAGACTGCTTGGTTATTAAAGGTGAAGTCACCACCTACCTCTAGGCATAGTTCAGATGTGAGAGGTTTAAACAATAAGTCTAATCATTCTACATAACAAATGAATTAGAAAAACTGGGGTTGGGCCAGCCCGTGGCTCACTCGGGAGAGTGTGGTGCTGATGACACCAAGGCCACAGGTTCAGATCCCAAATAGGGATGGCCGGTTAGCTCACTGGGTGAGCGTGGTGCTGACAACACCAAGGGTTAAGATCTCCTTACCGGTCATCTTTTAGAAAAAAAAAAGAAAAGAAAAACTGGGGTTGTCTTTCATTTGTCTGAGAAAAGGACTTGAGAAGCTTGGAGATAAGATGAAACTTAGTCAGGAGAGACTCAAGGTGGGAGGCCAGGGCCCACAAAAAGACATGGACATGTAATTCTAGCCACCACTAACCCCATACCTTTGGGGAATAAAGGCAGAAGAACTGTTGTTTCACAGTTCCATCACTGAAATAGGGCCTACCAGTGACTTACAACTTTTTAAAATACACTGAGCTCAAAAAATTTTAATGACTTGTCCAAATGAACGAGCCAGGGGCAGAACTAGGATTAGGACACAGGTCTTCTGAATTCCTATGTCATGCTAAACTCAGAAAGTTGAGGATGTAGACTCTAAACATGAAGGAAGAGGTGAAGGTGCAGGAGAAAGACTGGAGATCCGGAAAAAAAAAAAAAAAAGTTGATGGGGCAAAGCGCCAGGGGAGAAAATTATCTACCAAGTTGAAGAAGTTCACTTTGGGAAGGAAAGGAGATACCGCACCTCTGAGATAAGAGGAAAGCACTTGGAGATGGAAAGGAAAGTGGCATGAAGGAAATATTCTGAGGTGCAAAGGAAGGAAGTTGAAGAAGCATGTTAAATTGTTGCATCTTCTCAGGAAAATGGGAGGCTGAAAGTGAAGAGAGCCGATTTCAGATTCAGGGAGCCTGACAGCAGTCCTGGCTCTACCACTAGCTACTTGTGCAACTTATACAAGTCACTTTCCTCTCCTGTACTCAGGTAAACATGGCATGAAATAAGAAATCAGTGGAGGCTTATTACCCGTGATGTTGTTATGATGAAGCTCAAGTCTTACTGATTTATTTAACAAACAATTTATGCAGTGCTCACTCTGCACCACATACTATTCAATGAGCTTTACAAACACTATCCTATTGAATCATCATAACAACTCTATCATGTAGGCTTTACTATTATATCTCATTTTACAGATGAGTAAATTGAAGCCAGAGAGGGTGAATATCTTCCTTAAGGTAATAGGTAGTATATAAATTAGATAAAGATGTAAATCACTAGATGTGCTGGAAGCTGAGTATCTTTATCTTGAACTGAAGGCTCATCAGATTTAAGCAGTTAATTGTGCAAAACTACAGACCGTAAAAACAAAATTACTATAATTAATCCTCAAACATGATGTTAAAAGTCAAAACACAAGTAGGCATCATATGTTTATCATTCTGTGAACAGGATCCTATTATAATATTAAGTCTGTTCAATTTTCAGCAGTTATATAAGTTTCTAGAAATTCACAACATATAAAAATAGAGGCCTTTCTATAATGATAATGCATAAGACAATGAAGTTTGTATTTTAGGACAATATATCTGCACGAAACCTCTTCAAAGTGTGATACCTAACTGTGATTTACCTACACATAAGTTCACACATGTAGGGATCTAAAAAGTTTTTAGAACAAATTTGGAAATTATTTTTTGCAATAATTATAACGATATTTTTTCTCACTTTAAAGGTAACAAGTACTTTCACATATACACATGGTACTCTCATCAGTCTACTGGTGGGGAGTGCCCATTCATCATGGAACGGCATAGCTTTGCAATCAGGGAGGTCTGGGCTTGATGCTTTCTCTCCCTGATGCTGATGTTTTCCTTAATCCCAAGAAACTTCTAAAAATACTTTATGGCTAAATTTTCTCATCTCCAAAAATGAGGAAAACAATAACTGCACCAGTTTATGTGAAATTAAAATAACTTGTGTAAAAAATTTTAGCACCATATCTGGCTTATTTTAGGGAAAAGGGCCACTGCAATCTACTGGGAGCTGAGTTCTCCTTTGCTTGTCTTAGCCAATCTCATTTCCTCTGTCAGTACAACTTTAAAACATGAACTGACTCTGTAAAAATGTGCCCAACAAAACACTCAGTGATAACAAAGCCACCATTCACATTGTCATGCTCTTGAGATGGAAATGATATTGTGGTCTTAAAGTTTTATTACCCATGGGAAAGGAAGTGCCTCTTTCACACTGACTTTTCCTTGTACTGTGTCTTGACACCTCTAAACATCTTCTACTTCGAACTGAGGTCAAAATTCAATTTTATTCAGAGAAGCCACAGGTTTGACTTTCCATTGTCAAAGGGCACTGAAAATAGATCCTCACCTCACCTTCAGTCTGCTGAGCCAGCACTATTTAGATAGTACCTTTGAAAACACTGAGGGCTAAATATTGTGTAGTATTCTGGATTGGATCTCGGAACAGAAAAAGAACGTAAGTGGAAAAACTGATCATATATGAATAAAGTTAGTTAATTGTAATGTACCAGAGTTAATTTTTCACTTCTGACAAATGTATCAGTATTATGCAAGATGACAGCATTAGGGGAAACTGGGAAAGTGGTGTAAAGGAGCAAAATCAGGGCTGGCCAGTTAGTTCAGTTGGTTAGAGTGCGGTGTTGTAACACCAAGATCAGTGGTTCAGATTCCAGTACCAGCAAGCGACCAAAAATAAAGTAAAATAAAATGATATCAAAATCAAGAGTTTATTTTAAAAATCACTGATGGGGACTGTTTCATACTGTTGAAGGAAGGAGTTACAAATATGGAAAAGGGAAGAACGAGAATGTAATCTGGGGTGTTGGATCGGAATTGGAGGGAAGATAATTTATTCAGGGAACACCATGACTTTTGCATTTTAAGGTCAGACCCAGGTCATGGAAGAGGACCTTGTGAGGCACAGTAAAAAGCTGGAACTTTGTTGTGAAATAACTGCTCAAAGGCTGCGATGAAGTTTCCTGGGTCTTTTGTCTCTACCAGTATCTAGCAATATGTGGCACACAGGCGGCTTCCTGTGTTCCACCTGCAAATTGGGATAAGATGGCTAGAAAGACCACACAAAGGGACAGAGTCCTCAGTGACTGAAGATGTGGGCAGGCTCCAAGGGCTGTGTCTAGTTAGGAATCAGAATAATACAGAAGTGGGAATGTAGCCTGTCATCAAAGCAGTATACTGAGTGGGATGAACACTATGGACTAAGACCATCTGGTCAGGGGTTTTTCTGTAAAAAGGAAAAAAGCGGGCCCTGAGGTATTGCACAGGTAAAGGATCAAGGGCTGGTTCTTGAGCTATGCAGGGCTGGACAGGGCTTGAAAAATCCTCACCAACGACTGAAGGTCAAGAAGCTTGCTGGACAAGCCAAAACCCTAGATTAAATGTAAAGCAGATATGAGACACATGATTCTCAACCAGTGTTCTTCTCAACACATCATGGACAACTTCATCCCAATCTAAACTCACCCCAAGTTATTTTGTGAATGCAAAGACTTTTCACATCTCTAGACGTCAGGTCGCTTCCTTATAAAAACAGGGTATTAGGCTAGTTCATCCTCAAAGTCTCCTCTAACGCTGATTCTCCACAATCCATACTTGAAATGTGCTATGGATTGGATTATTTTCCCTGAAGTCTGAGAAGCTTAACCTCCACTGTGACAGTGTTAACAGGGTAGGAAATCCTATTATGGTAATTGAAAAGTGGCAGGGCCTGGAAGAGATGATTAGATTGTGAGCACTATGCTTTATGATAGAATTTGAATATATTGTCCCCCCAAAACTCATGTGGAAATCTAATCCCCAATGTGGCAGTGTTGGGAGCAGTTTGGATCATGTGGTGAATCCCTCATGAATAGATTAATGCTCTCTCTGGTGGATGGGGGTAGTGAGTGAGTTCTTGCTTTATTAGTTCCCCCAAGAGCTGTTTGTTTAAAAGATCCTGGCACCTTCCCCCCCCCCTCTTGCTTCCTCTTGCCATGTGATCTGCTTATACCTACTGGCTGCCTGCCACTTTCCATCATGAGTAGAAGCAGCCTGAGGCCCAGACCAGATGCAGCTGTCCCAGAATCATAAGCCAAATAAACCTCTGCTCTTTATAAATTACCCAGTCTCTGGTATTGTTATAGCAACACAAAAATGGACTAATACACCTTTAGTGAATGGATTAGTCCATTGAAAGTTTAATGGTAGTTATGGGCATGGTTCTGTTGGCTTTATAAAGAGGGAGTAAGGTTAGTGTCTCTCTCTGCTCAAGCCATCCCCATGTGACACTGTGTTGCTGAATAGAGTCACCAGCAACAAGGCCCTCACCAGATATTTTCCCTGGACTTTGGACTTCCCAGCCTCTGGAATAAATAAGCAATAAATATTGTTTCTGACAAACTACCCAGTTTCAAGTATTTCTATTATAAGCAACAGGAGTGAACTAAAACAGAAAATTAGTACTTGAGAACTGGGGTGTTGCTTATAACAAGTACTTGAAAATGTGGAAGTACCTTTAGAAGTGGGTATTGGGCAGAGGCGGGAAGAATTTGGAGCAGCAGTCTAGAAAAAGCCTAGATTCTGATGTGCATTTAAAAGACAAGGTGACCAGGTAATGTTTGGAACATATTAGAGACCCATTAAATGGTGGTGACTAAAACACTGACAGAAATATGGACAATAAAGATCAATTTGAGAGGGTCTTAGTTGTAAATGAGAAGGAGCTTACCAGAAACCAGGGCAAAGATCAACCTATCTATGAACTGGCAAAGAACATGGCTGCATTCTGTTCATGCCCAAAAGTTTTATGGAATGGTGAACTTGAAGGTGCTGAACCAGGGTACTTGGCAGAAGAAATTTCTAAGCAGCAAAGCATTCAGGAATTTGCATGGAAACTTGCAATAGTCCAAGCTGTTATGACAGAAAAGGCATGACATAAAGCCAGAATTTATAATTCAAAAGAAAGCAGAGGGCAATAAAATAGGAAACTTTAGACTGGCCACATAAAGAGTGAGAAGGTATCTTTGGGAGAGGAAAGCAAAGGAGTGGCCCAGTGACCACTTGCTAAGGAGATTAGTATACAAGAAAGGGATTATCAAGAGAATGGAAGAAAGACCTTAAAGGCACTTCAGAGATCTTCAAGGCTGCCCCTCCCCTCCTATCACAGGCCTAGAGGCCTAGTGAGAGAACGATTTCAGGAAATAGGCTTGAGGTGCCCTCCACAGGCTCGCTACCCAGGGCCATGTTGCAATGCTGGTCCCCACACCCTGGCTGCTCTGGTTGCTCCACCTGTGGTTAAATTGACCTTAGGCATGGATGGACTCATAGCTTAGGAAGATAAAAGCCAGAAACTTTGGCAGAATCCACGTGGTGCTAAGTCTGAAGGTTGCCAGAATGCCAGAGCTGTGCCATCCAAATTTCAAAGAATGTATGGAAAAGCCTGTGGCCCAGGAAGAGTTCTATCATAGGAGCAGAGTCACTGTATACAACCTTCACTAGAGTAATGGTGAGCAGAAATGTGGGGTCAGAGTTGTAGCAGATAACCACCAGCAGTACCGTGCCTAGAGAAGCTGTGGGAGAAGGATCATTGCCATGGAGACCCTAGATCTATATAGCTAGCAGCATGCAATGCCAGCCTAGGAGAGTTAAAGCATGGCCAGAGACCAGAAAACCCATTGGAGTAGGCCTGCCCAAAGACTTGGGAATCCAACCCCCACTCCAGTGTGCAGAGATCGGTTTTGGACATGTTTAGGACCTGCTACTCTTTTCTTTTGGCCTATTTCTTTCTTTTAGAACAGAAATATGTACCCTATGTTTGTCCCACCATTGTATCTTGGAAGCAGATAACTTGTTTCAATTTCATAGATTTGGACTTTTGAGCTGAAACAAGAAAAATCTTTGGGGATGAAATTAATGTATTTAGCTGTGAGAAGGACATGAACTTTGGGGGCCAGAGGTAGAATGCTATGGATTGAACTGTATCCCCCAAAGTGTCATGTATTGGAAGCTTAATCCGCCCTGTGACAGTGTTAAGAGGATGGGAAATCCTATTATGGTAAATGAAAGGTGGGGCCCGGAAGAGGTAATTAGATTGTGAGGATCATGCCCTTGTAAATGGATTAATCCATTGATGATTTAATGGTGGCCATGGGCATGGATCTGTTGGCTTTATAAGGAGAGCAAGTAAGGTTAGTCTCTCTCTCTCTCTCTATCTGCTCAAACCATCTACCATATAACACTCTGTGTTGCTGAGTAGAGTCACCAGCAACAAGACCTTCACCAGATATCTTCCCTAGACTTTGGACTTCCCCGCCTCTGAAACTGTACACAATGGTGATTGTTTCTGAGAAATTACCCAGTTTCAAGTATTTCTGTTATAAGCAACAGGAATGAACTAATACACCATGTATGTTTGTGAGACACTGAAAGTCCTGTTTGTAATACTAGCACTTGGAGATACCAGTCACTTCTGTAGTACTTTAACTCATTTAATCCTCATATGACCCTATGTGCTTGCTACTTAGTTTCCTCCATTTTACAGATGAGCAAGGCTGAGAGAGGTTAAGGAACATTCCCAAGGTTACACAGCTAGTGAGTTGAGGAGCCAGGATATTAACAGGGGCAGGCCAAGGGTGGTGATAGTGCTGAGATTTGAGGTAGATTTTGCAAGTAAATTTAACTGGACTAGCTTTTGGATTGGACGTGGGGAATGAGTGAAAGATGCATCAGAAATGACTCCAACTCCACCACCCCACCTTGGTCTTCCTTCTGTGAATATCTAGTAGGGATGATATGCCCCAAGACAGCACATCCACGATGAGGGAGCCAGGTTTTTAACCATTTATGAGCAAGAGAGAGAGAATACAATGCCTGTATTAGTCCGTTTGCATTGCCATAACAGAAATACCTGAGACTGGGTAACATAAAGAATAGAGGTTTATTTGGCTCACAATTCTGGGACAGCTGTGTCTGGCACGGACCTCAGGCTGCTTCTACTCATAGTGGAAAATGGCAGGCAGCTGGTGAGTACAAGCAGATCACATGGTGAGAGGAAGCAAGAGAGAGAGAGGAGGTGCCAGGGTCTTTTAAACAACCAGCTCTCACTGGAACTAACCAAGCAAGAACTCACTCACTATCCCTCTTCCCCCAGGGAAAGCATTAATCTATTCGTGAGGGATCCTCTCCCATGACTCAAACAGTTCCCAGCACTGCCACATTGGGGATCAGATTTCCACATGAGTTTTAGTGGGGACTGCCTCATTTTCTTCTCCAAGAAAACTAAGCATGTAGCAAATAGGCACACTTGCTGCCTTTCTTAGCAGAGGACTCAGTTTCATTGCAATGGGCATTTCCATCTGTGCAGAATTCAACATTCATGTCTTGCCTGTCAGCTTTGGGAGCAGGGCCCAGCTCAATGCACAGACATGGAACACTTCTAATAAAGGTATGCACCTTGTGAGCACTGAATAAGTCATACCTGAGCCTGAAACAGCCCTTTATCTTACAGAAGTGTCTTGTTATTTGTTTTCAATATTCTAAAAAGTCAAAGAAAGATAAAAACCTAGATAAGTCTTGCTATAAAAAAGTAAATTCTTAAAGTCACCACTCTGTTCTTATAAAAAGACACAAGGCACATTACATACCTAGAAGTGATTCCCCAGAACTCTTACATGTTGGCAGCAAATTGAATAAAAGTCCTTAAAACAGATTAATGGTTCACTGTCACCATGGAGCAAGGATGGCAAAGAGGTTTCATCTTGCCTGCCATCTCCAAGGCATGGTAGTGGCTGCCCAGAGGCTTAGTGATTAGCGAGGTGCCAAGATCAATTAGTGATGTCTGCCAAGGTGTGGGAAGAACAGATGTACTCATGTCAAGTATTTCCATCTGTCTTCCAAAGGGAGAATTCTAACAACTAAAGCTGTTCAAATAGAGTATGGGCTGCCCTGTGATAGAGTCTCCCATCACTGGAGTGCACTTCAAGGGCAGCTGCCTGATCAGTCAACGTCAGTACTTCTGTGATTCTGTCAGCAGATGCTAACAGTGGATATCTCTGGGGGACGGGAATGTAGGGTGCTTTTAGTAATCTTCTTTGTACTCTCATGCATGGTGTATTAGTCAAAGTTCTCCAGAGAGACAGAATCAATAGGATATGGATATAGATATATGAGAGGAGATTTATTAGAGAAAACGGCTCATGTGATTATGAAGGCTGAGGAGTCTCACAGTAGGCTGTCTGCAAACTAGATGCCGAGAACCTGGCTCAGTCCAGCTCCAGAAGCCTCAGAACCCAGGAAGTTGATGGTGTAATTCTCAGTCTGAAGCCAAAGGCCTGAAAGCCCACGATGCCACTGGTGAAAATCCCTGAATCCAAAGACTGGAGCGTCTCTAGTCTGGATGTCCAAGGAAAGGAGAGAAGAATGTAACCCAGCTCCAGGGGACAGAGAAAGATTTGCCTTTTCCTCTGTTCTCCCTGGGCCCCCAGGAGATTAGATGGTGCCCGCCCACACTAAGGGCAGATCTTCCCCACCCAGTCCACTCAGGCTCACATGCTAATCTCTGGAAAAACTCTCCCAGACACACCCAAAAATAATGCTTTATCAGGTTTCTAGGTATTCCTTAAGCTAATCAAGTTGACAACTAAAATTTACTATCACACATGCTCTGAATTTCTACAGTATGATCATGTTATTTTTATAATTATGAAAAAAGCCATCTTTATTTACTTAAAAATAAAGTATTTTGTGGTTAAGAGAGCTCATGGAGTTAGGTCTGGGTGAGAAAATATTACAGAGACAGTAATCCCTCCCCAATTTTGAATACTTCTTATATCAAATTATTTAATACAGAAGTTTTATCTCTAAGACTATTCATAAAATGTAATTCTATACATAGTATATAGGACCTTGGAGTCAATTCTATAAGAGATTGCTAGAAAGAAATAGAATTGATAAACAAGGAATAAAGAATAGAAAAGAGGATGAAAACTGAATGTTTGCAGTGAAACTCCAAGAGAAGTACAGAAAGCTCAGAGACAGTTCAGACCTCTATGACCCTCCTATGTTGACAGGAGAGTGGGAGGCAAGAGGCCTGGACTCAGGACCGCACAGGCAGCACAGCCCTTCATGCACGGAGGCTGTGTGAGCAACAGTTAAGAGCACAGTGCCCAACAGGAGAGACCTGAGTCCAGGTCTCCTGTGTGAACCTGTATAAGCCACTCGATCTCTTTCTGCCTGTTTCCTCATCAGCAAAATTGGGATAATGATTGCATTTACCTCCATGGGTTGTTATGAGGATTAAATGAGTTAATAAAGTAAAGTGCTCAGAATAGTGCCTGGATACAGTAAGCAGAATGAGAAGGTACTTGAAAAATTCATGAAATGATTTGTATTATCTTTTAATTCTATTTTTCCACAAACTTTTTGAAGTGTGCTCATAAATGCTCAATGCATTTTAGGTTTTTTATTTTTAAAAAAGAATTTGAGAATTAACTATTCATCTATAAAGAACAGATTAACATAACGATCTCCATAGCTCTTTCCACCTCAAATATCAAAAATGCTTTTGTTTCTGTGGTCAGAATAAGACCTAGGAGACAGAGTTCAACAACTCTGCCACAAAGTAAGAGAGTCTTTGAATAATTAAACAAAAAGAATAGATTACATTTTGAAAACACCTGAGTTGCAGATTATTTGAAGGAAGGCTAAATGAATTTATAAACATCTTATTGAAAGCCCCCAAAATTTTAGTGAGCAAAGAAAAGCAGGAATTCAACCGCACACTAACCATAACACTAAATTGAGACAAGTGAAGCAATATTGTTATTTCATTTTATTTAGATTGCTGTCCTAATTGCTTTAATTTAGTTGATATATAAAACCTTATCAATAGGGGTTTTAACAAGTTTACTGATGACTTGGGTCTGGCTCCATATCTCCCATAATTTCTTTAGTTTTCCTAACCATCTTTTCTCCTACCAATAAAAGGTTTTGAAAACAACCTTACAAATTTTCTTGAAGTGCTGGAGGAACATGAGTTAGGGGAGGTGTAGGGTAAATGCAGGACATAGCCCTATTCCTTCCTCCCTGTGCATAACAGAGATCTCCCTCCCCTCTGAGAGACCACCCCTGGCCAAGGTAGTTACCCAAGGAAAGTCATGTACCCTTTAAAAAGAACAAACAGAAGGCTGGAGGGAGCAGAGACCCTAAGTAAATGAACTAGAACTCTGGTGCCAAGAGAGTAGCAAGCAGATTAACTTATCTGCTCAGCTGGATCTCTCCCGTGCTCTGAGTTATGTGAGCTTGGTAAGGGTCTGCACGTAAGCCTAAAACTGATTCACACTCTTATTCCGATCTGTTCACTATAGAACTGCTGTATGTTCTCCACGGCAGCGCAGATATCTGACTGACCGGCCACCATCAGTGTCTCTCACAAGTCTAATAAACCAATGTCCCTCCCGTTGGACCACCAGGTGATTTCTGTGGAATACGCAAACACTACGGGAGTCCCTCTCAGATTTGGGGCTCCCGCATCATAGGAGGTAAGGAGATCTACCCAGAAATCAGAAAACTGCAAGTAGCCACAGCTAAAGCACAGCTTCCTGCATCCCCAAAGCTTGAATCAAACAGCCACCACCGCAGGGCCCTCACCGGCCTGCCTCCACCACAGCCAGAGTAAGAATGCCATCTCCCTCCCATCTTCCAATCATCACACGAGTATCTCTCTTTGCTTTGCTGGCCAGTGTAGTTCCCAGGCTGTGAACCTACACTGCAGTAGAGCAGAGCAGAACAGAAAAGGAACAGGCATGTGTTAAGGGCCAAGAAACAACCGCTGACACACCCCCATATGTCATTATTTCATTCTAGTTATGTCTTTTCCTCTCCTGCTTAACCCAAAAGGATAACAAAGAAGTCAGGATGTCTAGGCAGCGAAGTCTTTGTCTTAGCTGAAGTGTCCCCTGTACCATGTGTCTCAGGAGCCTGCACACAGTGGAGAAGGCATGGGAAGGCCTGGAAGCTGCCAGACACCATGGTTAAAACTCAACATCACCTGACATTTTAGAAAGTCCTCATGCCGCCTGGCTAGTAGGAAGATCACTGTAAAGTGTCACTTTTGAAGACACAAGGTTCTACCCTGCTTTGATTGTCTCTGGATCCCTATTGGCTATCATAGTTCTTGGAACCTATTAAATGCAGTTTCCTGATTAAGCCACCTCAGGATTATGGTTCTGTGGGACTTGGACACAAGACTTGTATCACTGAACAGAGGGCCTAGAACATTGGCAGAAGCCCAGCACCACACAGCCTTCAAGTTATTACATTATCCTGCCCACCTCCATCTATTCCCCCACAGAGTGCTGGAGTGATCCATTTAAAGTATCAGTCAGATTTCTCTCTCTCAGCTAAGAACCCTGCAATGGCCCCATCTTTCTCAGAGCAAGGGCTCCAAGGGCTGCTGTTACCTCTCTGACCATCTTCCATCTTTCAAGATGCTCTCACCTCCCTAATCATAGTGGCTCCTGCTCTTTTTTGAACACTCTGTGATGGTTTTTTTTTTTTTTTTTTTTTTTTGATGTATCAACTGGTGAGACTACAGTTCTGTTATTTAATCAAACACTAGGTGTTTCTGTGAAGGCATTTTTCTGATATAATTAAAGTCCCTAATCACTTGACCTTAAGTAAGAGATTATCCTAGATAATCTGGTGGCCCTGACTTAATCAGTTAGGATTTAAGGGCAGGGCTGTGGCTTCCCTGAAGGAGAAGAAAATTCCACCTGTGGACAACAGTGCTGGCCCATGCCCCTGGAATTCCACCCTGTTCACACTCTCCCCTTCTTGATGACCTGCCGTACAAATTTCAGGCTTGCATGGACAGCTCCCATAATCACGAGGCAGTTCCTTGTAATAAGCCTCCATGTGTGTATCTCTTACTCGTTCTTCTCTGAACCTTCACTGGCACTCATACCAAGCACTATCCAACCTCAGAAGCCCTTACACTCCCCTCTTCCTGACCTCTTTTCCTAGTCTGGTGCATGGCTTGCTCCCTCACCTCTTCAGATGTTTGCTCAAATGCCACTGTTCTCTCTGACCCTGTCCCCATGCCCAGCCCTATTTTTCTCCATAGCACCATGTGACAAAGTCTATACTTTACTTACTTAACATTATTGCTTATCTTTTCCTAGTAGAATCCAAGCTCCACAAGGACAGAGTTTTGTCTTTTATGTTCATTGCTATTCCCAATGCCTGAGATACAGTAGGTGCTCAGCAAACATCCACTAAATAGATAAACAATGAATGAGATCACAAGTACATATTAGCCTGGCTAACAGAAATAACATTCTGTCTTCATTCTCCAGCTAACTCTTCAATTCCTCTGCTGGGAACAAAGTCCAGCCCTAAACTCCAGCCTCCTTGGTTAGAAATTTGAGACTAACATTTATCAATGCTCTTCCTAAAGGATGTCTCCTACTCCTTGTACCCCGAATATAGTTACAGATCCTTTCACCAGTGGGACAATAGCCCATAACACCATCACCACCCACACTTTCAGCATCACTGAGCTCACTTACCTGCTGACCCTTCCTCATGACGGTGTCTGCCTAAGCAGTACCTCAGCGTTCTATACACTGGATCGTCTTGGGCCACAGAGTTGCTATGCTAGAAACAGATATTTTAATTTTCCTCATTTCATAGCATGCTGGTTAGTTCTTCCTTCTCACTAACCTCTTTGAGAAGTCAAATGCCTCACTTCCAAGTCCACTACTAAAAGACTGATATTTTTAGGATTTTAAGATTGCCTTATTTACTTAGGACTTTTTTCTGAATGACTCGGTCTTTGAATTCATTTTTTAAAATTTTAGCTACAGTCTAGTTAGGTTTTGTTCCCATTCATAGTGGGAGGATGGGGTCAGAAATGAAAATTTTTTTATATACTGTGGTTAGATAACTTTCAGTAGAGGCTGAGAGCCAATCCAGTATTGACACCTCAAGTTGTGAGCCAATGTAAACAATATTAGCCTGTTTCTGTGATGCTATAATAGAATACCTGAAACCAGGAAATTTATAAAGAAAAGAGGTTTATTTGGCTCACAATTCTGGGACAGCTGCATCTGGTGCAGGCCTCAGGCTGCTTCTACTCATAGTGGAAAGCAGCAGGCAGTTGGTGGGTACAAGCAGATCACAGGGTGAGAGGAAGCAAGAGAGAGAAGGAGGGGAGATGCTTTAAAGTCCTTTTAAACAACCAGCTCTCTCTTGGGGGAACTCATAGAGGGAGAACTCAACCGTTACTCCCATCCCCAGGCAGGGTATTAATCTATTCATGAGGAACCCACCCCCTGTGACCAACAGCTCCCAACACTGCCACATTGGTGAATAGATTTCCACATTAGCTTTGGGGGGACAACATACCCAAACTCTACCAAAACCTAGAAATGATTTCTCCTCTTTATTGACAAATATACAGAGAAAAAGCCAAGCAGTTGAAGGTTATGTCTAAAAGAAGGTAGCTCCATTTACTATGTTGAAAATAATATAGAATGCTTGTACATTTCTCTAAAATTCTTTTTATCAAGAGTTGTTAAGTAGGCCAAGCCATCATTGAGATCCATCAATTCAACTCACTAATATAAAGACATTTAATTAGTCCTTAGAAACAGATGGATAATATGTAGTCGTTAACTCTCTGTATGTCCTCTTCTCTCACATTCTACTTTATTTTTATATGTGCTAATAGGAATTCATAGAAATTCTACAGCTTTGAAAATGAGTTGAACTATCCATATTCATTTTCAGCTCACTGTTAGAATGAGGAATATGGTCATATCAATAAACACACATGAGGATAGAGAAAATTTTCTTCAACATTCCAGGAAACAAACTCCATAATGAAAGATATTGATATGTTTTATAATATCAAAATAGAAAATTTCAAAATTCACTATAAACAAAGTTAAAAGAGAAGTGATAGATTGGGGAAAAAAATGTTTGCAGGATAGAAAATAGATAAAATATTTCTATCAGGAATATATGTATCTGTAAAACTCACATCTTAAAAAAAACAAACATATAGAAATGAGTACAAGATGAGAACAGGAAATTCGCAGAACAGCCCAAGTAACCAATAAACACGTTAAGACTATGTTCAATATTCACCACTATGTAGAGAAAGGTAACATAAATTAGATGATTCTAGTTTTGTCCATTAGTTTGGCAAAAATTTAAAAGATTTATAATATTGAGTTCTGGCAAAGATGCACAGAAATAAGTATACCCATTATTTTGTTGAGGGTGTATAAATTGGAACACTTTGGAAAACAATTTTTCGGTACCTATTAGCATTTTAAATGTATACTCACTTTGACTAAGAAATTCCACTTTTTTATGTTTGCAAAAAGATGCATTTGCATGTTCTTTGTAATGGCTAAAGATAAATACATATATAGGGGAATGGTTAAGTAAACTGTCATGCACGTATTCTATGTACTCATAGTATGCATCATTAGAAAGAAGTTAGATCTAGGACATAAGCTATGCTTAGAAAATACCAGAAAATTGCAGAATAATGCACCCGTTGTGATTCCATTTGTACTTAAACACACAAAACAAAACTTTGTTTTCCTATGTTTTAAAGTGAGTTTAGAAAGGATACCAATGATGCTGATAACAGTGGTTCATTCTGAGAAAAGAACTTAGATTTAGGGGACCTGGGAAGGACAGTTTGTAAAGTGGGTAGGTTGCTCATTGTATCTATTCCTGTTGAAATTTTCACAGTGACATAATAAGTATTACTTTTGTAATTAAAAATAATTTCTGCAAATCTTAGAAAAAAGTGAAAAAAACAAACGATTTATCCACATTTGTGAGATATAAAGGTATTTATCTGATTGTCCTATCCTAGCCCCTCAGTGTCCCCCACAAACTTCTGTTTAACAGCCCAGCTGATGTGTAATTTACAAAGTCCTTCTTGACCCCTAATCAGAGGTATTCTGCTCCCAGATCTGTGTTCATTCCTCTAATATGACTTCTAATTCATTGCTTTATATAAAAATCCACCCCACATCCAGGCAAGCAACAGAGCCAGCCAATGCCCAGAGTCCTGAGACTGGGTCTGGGCCAGCCAGATCTTAGAATGTACCTGTTAACCACGTGTGTTTCTTTGGGGTGTGTGACTTACCTGCTCATGTTCTTCACCAAATTTCTGCTTAGATTTTTCTAATCCATTTTTAAGAGTTTTTTCAATAAGGATGTTAATCATTTTCCATTTAAAAAAGGAAAAAAGTAGAGAGTAGAATAATGGTTACCAGATGCTGGGAGGGGTGGAGAGGGGAGGGGGAGGATGAAGGGTGAGGTAATGGGGACAAAACTATGCTAAGTATAAACATGAAACAGCACACTGTACTGCACAAAAATAGAAATAAAGCTGATTTTCTTTCCTTTTTAAAAAACAGATTTGTTGAGATAGAATTAATTTATGATATTATTCATCCATTTAATGTGTACAATTCAGTGGCCTTTAGTGTAATCATAGACCTGCGCATCTATTATCACAATCAATTTTAGAACATTTTCGTTACCAAAAAAAGAAATCCTGTATCCCTAAGCTATCAACCCTCAATTCCTCCATCCCACCAACCCTATGCAACTACTAATCTACTTTTGCTCTCTATGGATTTGCCTATAAAACTGAATTTTAAAAATAATTGATTTATTCCTTCATCTTTCCTAAAACAATGAGTTTTTCAAGGGAATATAAGTCTATTGTCTTTGACATGGGGTCTGGTCCATAAATAAAGGAATAAAAGAATAAATGAATAAAGTCACAGTGTCTATAGCTCTTCTTAACTGAAATTTAATTAAAAGCAGCCTTTATTTTTTGAGTTTCCTAACAGGATTTCTGACTTGGTCTTTCTTCTCTTGTCTGTTAAAGTCAAGCCTTTAAACTCTCTTCAGACCCCCCAGACCTGAATAGACCCTACTGCTCATTCTTACCCTCTTCTTTGATCACATCCTGTCTTTACTGTCATACTTGAGCTTGCTGGAGTAAGACAGTATGTTATATGATGGGGTTGCAGAAAGAGTGAGGAAGTCTTTAAAGACAAGTCATATGAATCCTTGAATCTCTCACATCTATTATTACAGTGTCTGTCACATGGTAAGTACTTGGTGAATGAATGAATGAATGAGTGAATGAATGAAAAAAGACAATGGTGAAGCTCAAGTAAACATAGCCCCTACTTTATTTCAGGCACCACTTTCTCAAGAATCTCCTCCCCTGATCCTCAGCCTATTCCAACACCCAACACACTGAAGCTCAGATACTTGTAAATATGAGCTAACAATTCTTCTGCATGGGTAATATAAATGTCACAAATTCCATGAACTATGATACATTTACTTTGTAGAGAAACCACCAGACCCTCTCTTAAAACTGTTACTTTCACTTTATGTACAATTTGAGCAGAACAGTATAGTAGTTAAAAGTATGGGTTCCAGAGTCAGACACCTCTCTGAATTTGAATCACCGTGTCTCCACCTACTAATTGTGTTAGTTTGTGTGGGGAAGCTACTTACTCTCTCTGCCTTCTTTTTATCATCTGGAAAAAAATGTAAATAAGAACATCTCAAGGGTGTTGTAGGACAGTGCAGACCATGTGCTTAGCACAGCACTTGGCACCTGTTCAAGTGAGACGAGCTATATTGTTCTTTCTATTACTTGGTTTCCTGCTTCACAGCAGAACAAAAGCAGAAAATTAGAAGGAAATGGGGCTAGATAGATACGAGAAATCAAAAACCAAAGACAGAAAAGAAGTTAGAATTTATAAATCTTATTTATCTGTGGTCCTTTTGTATAGCTAGCTCCACATATATCCACAGTCCTGGAAGTGATGAGAGAATTACAAAACAAGGCAAATACTGCTGTCTACGTTAATGTCCAAGAGAAAACAACTAGGGGTCTGCTTATACTGACTGAAAGAGCAGGAAAGTTTGTGTGGCAACAGATTTTTAAATATGTGTCTGAGTGACTATTGTAATAATTTATCTTAGGAAGGAACTTCTGTTTGTTGAAGAAATGTTTAAATTGTTTCAACAGAGGTAGGTTAGTTGTTAGAGGTTATGGTTTTTAGCTGGTCCCTGGACTGCAGAGAAATGATAAAACAAAAACAAAACCTACTCTCTCTGACAGGAAGAGAAAGTTGTTCCTGATGGTGAGATGACACAAATAGGGACTGATGGAAGAAAGAAAGCAAAAAAGCAAGCAAGATTGTGGACCAGCAAGGAACTCCTCCTGACACTCTCCCAATATTCAGTGAAGTCTACAAAAATCATCAAACAGGTTGTGTAGTTGAATATGTTCTGGAAACTGGTAAGCGTTTAAGTTTTGAAAATGGAAGAGGCAGGAGCTGGAATTTGCAGCTTTCTAAATTGGGAAGGGACTAAAATTTCAACTAAAACAAAAAAAAACAGGGAATCATTCCCCAAATATATAATATGAGATACCCCCCATAAAATAGTTGTGAAAAATCTCCATCAACAAATTTTTCAAATTGACCCAGCCACCACCAAGGCCCTACCAGAGCAACAGGCAGCTGTATAGGACCCAGGCAAGCAAGCCCCACCCCTGAGAAATCCACCCAGCTGCTGCCGAGGCCCTGCCAGAGTGACAGGCAGCTGTGCCATCAGCAACGCTCCCTGCCACTGCTGCAGAAACCAGAGCAGAACAAGTGGGCCATGACAGCCACTGCCACAGCAACTACTGCCATAAGGATGGCTCACTGCCATAACAGCAGCCACCGCTGCCTCATAGGTTACCTGGTGACCACTCTTCAGTACAGACAGAAGGAGAGTCACTAGTAGAACCCAGGGAAAGAGGAAAGAAAAAACAGAAAACCCACCCAGAGTAACCCATTCAAATTGAGGGACACCAGTATACCCCAGTGCACCCCTCAGGGTCAAGGTGAGCTAGCCAGGGTGCCAACAGTCCTGCTCAAGAATACCCACCACAATCTGAGTGACAAAACTCCAAGGCACTACCCCCCAAAACTTGAGAGATTTCCCATGTCCTGATGAATCAACATAGTGTCACCAACCTCAGCAAGGAAATACTAAGTGTCCCAGAGACTAGGTCACAGAGGCACTCTCACACAACTCCAACATCAAATTCAGCCAAAGCACTTACACAGACACTACATTACTGCATCTACCTGAAACCAATACTAAATATCCCATTCAGCCATTATTACAAAACACATCCACAAGAGGAACTCACCTTCTGCAAACTCCACTCCAGAGTATGAGAAAAAGCAACTTCTCTAACAGATGACTAAACACCAATGTAGAGATACTAGAAATATGAAAAAAATAAGATATGACACCACTAAAGGAATATAATAATTCTCAAATACCAGATCCTATAGAACAGGAAGTCCTTAAAATGACTGAAAAGGAATTTCAAGGAACAATTCTAAGGAAACTCAATGAGATAAAATAAGACTCAGACAACACAATGAAATGAGAAAAAGCATCCAGGACTTGAAGGAGGAAATGTACAAAGAAATTAATGCCCTAAAAAAGAATGGAGCAAACCTTGTCAAGCTGAAGGATTCTTTCAACAAAATAAAAAACACAAGAGAGAGCTTAAATGGCAGGCTAGAACAAGCAAAAGAGAGAATTTCTGATCTTTAAGATGGCCTTTTTAAAAATAACCCAAACAGACCAAAAAAAAAAAAAAAAAAGAAAAAGAAAAAAGAATTTTAAAAAATGAAGAAAATCTAAGAGGTAGCAGACAACCTTAAGTGCTCAGATATACAAATCATGGGTGTTCCAGAAGGGGAGGAAAAAGGAAAAGGCATTGAAAACATATTCAACAAAATAATAGCAGAAAACTACCCAGGTAGAGAGGGAGATACAGATCTATGGATCCAGGAGGCTCAAAGATCACCTAACAAATTCAACCCAAAAGTCATCTCCAAGACATGTTATAGTCAAATTGACAAAGCACAAAGACAAAGAGAGAATCTTAAAAGCTGCAAGAGAGAAGTGTCAAGTGAACTATAAGGGAGCCCCTATCAGACTAACAGCAGACTTTTCATCAGAAACCCTAAAAGCCAGAAGAGGATAGGATGATATATTCAAAATATTAAAAGACAAATTGTCAGCCAAGAGTACTATACCCAGCAAGGCTATCCTTCCAAAATGAAGGACAAACACTATATTTCCCAGACAAAAAAATACTGCAGGAGTCAGGAGTTCACCACCACTGAACAACCCTACAAGAAATTCTCAAGGGAGTACTGCACCTGGTACCTGAAAAACAACCATCACTACCATGAATACTCAAGAAAAAACAAAAACTCCAGTAAAACAAAAATGCAAACAATAAAGAGAAAAGAATAACACCTAAAGAAACCAAACAAACACAGAAGACAAACAGTAAATCAGAAAGAAAGGAACAAAAGATATTTAAAACATCCAAACAAAAATCAATAAAATGCCAGGAGTAAATTAACAGCTTTCAATAATAACTCAATGTAAAAGGATTAAATTCTCCACTCAAAAGACACAGACTGACTGTATTAAGAAGATAGACCCAATAATACACTGTGTTCAAGAGACTCACCCTCAACTATAAAGACACACACAAACAAAGAGTGAAAGGATGGAAAAAGATATGCCATTCAAATAGAAAACAAAAATAAGCAGGAGTTGCTATTCTTACATTCAGTAAAATAGACTTTAAATGAAGAACCATAAAAAGAAATAAAGAAGGCCACTATATAATGACAAAGGGATCTGTACAGCAAAAAGACATAACAATCATAAATATACATGCACCCAACATCAGAGCAGCCAGATTTATAAAGCAAACACTATTATACCTAAAGTCTGATAGACCCAAATACCATAATAGTATGGTATCTGAACACCCCTCTCTCAACATTAGACAGATCATCTACACAAAAAATCAACAGACAAACACAATCTAAACAACACGTTAGACCAATTGGACTTGGTGGACATCTACAGAACATTTCATCCAATAACCACAGAATACACATTCTTCTCATCAGCACATGGAACATTTCCAGTATAGACTAAATGTTATGTCACAAATCAAGTCTCAACAAATTTTAAAAACTTGGAATTATTTCTTGTATTTCTTCAGACCACAATGTATTAAAACGAGAAATCAATAGCAAACAAAATTCTGGAAACTATACAAATACATGGAAATGAAACAACATTCTACTGAAGACATGGGTTCAAGAAGAAATTAAATAGGAAATCAAAAAATTCATTGAAACTAATGAAAATAATAACACATCATACCTAAACCTGTAGGATATTGCAAAAGCAGTACTAAGAGGGAATTTTATCACAATAAATATTTATTTCAGAAGATTGGAGAGACAGCAAATAAACAACCTAACTTTTCACCTCAAAGAACCAGAAAAACAAGAACAATCCAACTCCAAAATTAGTAGATGGAAAGAATAATTAAGATCACAACAGAACTAAATTAAATAGAAATCCAAAAAACAAACAAAAGATCAATGAAACAAAAAGTTGGTTTTATGAGAAGATGAGCAAAATAGATGAGCCATTAGCTAGGCTGACTATAAAAAGAAGAGAAAAGACACAACAAAAATTAGATATGAAAAAGGAGATATTACAACTGATTTCACGGAAGTACAAAGATCATTAGAGACTATTATAAACAAATACACACCAACGAATTTGAAAATCGGGAGGAAATGAACAAATTTCTGGACACACACAAACTACCAAGACTGAACCAAGAAGACAGAGAAAACCTGAACAGACCAAAAACAGAGACTAAAGCTGTAATCAGCAGTCTCCCAACAAAGAAAAGCCCAGGACCAGATGGCTTCACTGCAGAATTCTACCAAATCTTTAAAGAATACCAATTCTCTACAATCTATTCCAAAAAAACTGAAACAGAAACCATCCTCCCAAACTCATTATATAAGGCAAACATTACCCTGATACCAAAACCAGACAAAGATACAACAAAAAAAGAAAACTATAGGCCAATAACTCTGATGAATACAGATGCAAAAATCCTCAGTAAATTTTAGCAAATAGAATACGGCAACACATCCATAAAATTATACACCACAGTCAAGTGGGTTTCATCCCAGGGATGCAAGGATGGTTCAACATATGAAAGTCAATAAGTGTGATACACCACATCAACAAAATCAAAGACAAAAATTGTATGATTATCTCAATAGATGCTGAAAAAGCTTTTGACAAAATTCAACATCCCTTTATGATAAAGACTCTCAACAAATTAGGTATAGAAGGAAGGTATCTCAACACAACTGAAGCCATATATAACAAACCCACTGCAAATATCATCCTGAATGATATTTAAATCCATTCTTTTGACTTAAGAACAGGAACAAGACAAAAATGCCCACTCTCACCACTCCTATTCAACATAGTATTGGAAGTACTAACCAGAGCAATCAGAGAAGAGAAAGAAAGGGCATCTAAGTTGGAAAAGATGAAGTCAAATTTTCCCTGTTTGTAGATGGCATGATCCTATGTATAGAACAGCCTAAAGACTCTACAAAAAAACTCTTAGAGTTAATAAATGATTTCAGCAAAGCTGCAGGACACAAAATCAACTTGCAAAAATCAGTAGCATTTTTGTACTCCAATAATGAACAAGCAGAAAAAGAAATCAAGAAAGCTAGCACATTTACAAGTCACCAAAAAAATAAAATATCTAGGAATAAAGTTAACCAAGGATGTGAAAGATCTCTATGATGAGAATTACAAATCACTGCTGAGAAAAATTAAAGAGGACATAAGATGGAAAGATATTCCATGCTCTTGGACTGGAAGAATTAACATTGTGAAAGTGTCCCTACTACCCAAAGTGATCTACACATTCAACTCAATCCCCATCAAAATACCAATGACATTGTTCACAGAAATGGATAAAAACAATCCTAATATTCATATGGAACAACAAAAGACCCCAAATAGCCAAAGCAATCCTAAGCAAAAAAAATAAAGCCAGAGGCATAACACTACCTGACTTCAAATTATACCACAAAGATATAGTAACCAGAACAGCATGGTACTGGCATAAAAACAGACACACAGACCAATGGAAAAGAATAGAGAATCCAGAAATCAGCCCATATACCTACAGCAACCTGGTCTTCAACAAAGGTGTCAAGAACACACACTGGGGAAAAGACTGCCTCTTCAATAAATGGTGCTGGGTAAATTGAACATCCATATGTAAAAGAACGAAACTAGACCCTTACCTTTCATCATATAGCAAAATAAACTCAAAATGAATTAAAGAATTAAATATATGTCCTGAAACTAAAAAAACTCCTAAAAGAAAACATAGAGGAAACACTTCAGGAAGTAGGACTGGACACAGACTTTATGAATATGGCAACAAAAGTGAAAATAAACAAATGGAGTTATATCAAATTAAAAAGCTTCTGCACAGCAAAAGAAACAATTAACAGAGCAAAAAGACAGAGTGGGAGAAAATATTCACAAAATATGCATCCAATAAAGGATTAATATCCAGAATATACAAGGTACTCAAACAACTTAACAGCATAAAAACAAGTAACCAGATTAAAAAATGGGCAAAGGAGCTGAACAGGCATTTCTCAAAGGAAGATATATGAATAGCCAGCAGACACATGAAAAAATGCTCAGCATCACTCAGCATCTGGCAAATGCAAATCAAAACCACACTGAGATATCAACTCAGTTCAGTTAGACTGGCTGATATCAAAAAGACTAACAAATACTGGCAAGGATGTGGAAAAAGAGGAACCCTCCTACACTGTTGGTGGGAGTGTATAATGGTGCAACCATTATGGAAAATGGTATGGAGGTTCCTCAAACAATTACAGATAGATCTACTATGTGACCTAGCTATTCCACAGCTGGGAATATACCCAAAGGAATGGAAATCATCATGTCGAAGGGACACCTGTACTCCAATGTTTCCTGCAGCTCTATTTACAATAGCCAAGAGTTGGAACCATCCTAAATGCCCATCATCAGATGAGTGGATAAGGAAAATGTGGTATATTTACACAATGGAATACTACTGTGCTATACAAAAAAGAATGAAATACTGCCATTCTCAGCAACATGGATGAACTTAGAGAAAATTATATTAAATGAAATAAGCCAGGCACAGAAAGAGAAATATTATATGTTCTCACTTATTTGTGGGAGATAATAAAAACAAACAAATAAATAGAAAAAAAAACACAATCACAATATTTCTCAAACTTGTTAAGAGAAGTAAACAGAACTGAGGTTGCCAGGGGTGGGAAGGTGGTGGCGGGGAAAGGGAGATATTGGTAAAGGGCCACAAAAACAATTACATTGTTAATGATAAATAAGAAAAACAAAAAATAAATAAATAATAAAATTGTTCAAATACCTTTCAAAAAGTGTTGGCACATATGTTTTTCAGAATAATTCCCATGGTTCCAGTACACAGTAAATATGGCACTGATTCCTTCTTCTGAGCAAGATTTCTACCATGTAAGCAGTGCAGTCTCTGAATGTAGTGTCCCTTTCAGTTTTCCCAAAACCTGGCTTTGTTCTCACATCCTGGTAACAGAGCTGTGCACATCAAAACGGCTTCATAGTTCCTACGTGAAGGTCACGGCCTCTCTGTGCATTCCCTTTCATGCTGACTGTGGAGTTTGGCAACATGTGTGCCCTGAAAGTCCACAGCACTAAGAAAAATAGATTCTGGGATATGAAGACAGGGTGCCTCTGCTTCTCCAGGCACCTTTAGATAGCTCTTTTCCAGAAATAATCTCTCAAGTCATCTCAGGCCACTTTGTTTCCATCCAGACTGCTCTTGGGCTCACACAACAGGAAAGGGGGAAAAAAAAAAAAATCAAAGGCCAGTTCCCTGAGTCCTCATGTTCCAGCCACCTCTGCCTCTGGCAGTTTGGGTTGCTGCCATCCATTAGCAATGTTGAGACTCTAGCAGCTAAGCCACTTTCCTGGGCATGGAGTAACTTAAGGCTCTGACAGGCCATACCTGTCCAAATCAACATTCCAGCAGCCACTTCCTCCCAAAAGCAGAGTGCTGTCCAAGGACAGGCTCTCATGCACAGCCCTGTATCCTGGGAGAGGAGAGCAGCAGGAGCTCCTTCCTCCAGTCTTCACAACTCCTCTTGCTCCCTGGATGGAAGGAAAATTGAATAAACATTCATTGAGCACTTACTGCATACAAGGTACTGTGCCAGGCATTTAGCACATACCTTACTAAATCCTCACAAGTCTGAATGGGCTTTTTGTTCCCATGTTAGAAGGAAGGTGGCCCATTAGGATCCCTCCAATGCTGCATTAAAGAATTCCCAACTGACAGTGGTTTAGACAATTTTGGTGCAGTGGTTAAGAGCACAGACTCTAAAGACAGAATGCTTGCTCTGCTGTTAGTGTGTGTAACTTTGGGCAATTTACTTACAATACTTTAGGCTTCAGCTTCCTCATTTTTAAGATGGGAAAATAACAGTACTTTCGCCCTAGGATTGCTGTGAGGATAAAATGTCTTAATACACGTAAAGAACAGAGCCTGACGATGACAAGTCTGGGGTGAGGCAAGTCCAGGGTTGGATTACTGTAATGCTGTTGAGTAGTAAGAACTTTCCATATTTCTATCCTGCTGTCCGCCCTCACTGTGTTGACTGTCAGTGTCCTGTGGCAGGACGGCACTCTCAGGCATCATGTGTAAAAATAACACCTAACCATAACATAATTTTAAAAAGAGAACTGTTTCTTCCCATACTTCTCATTTTAAGAAGGAAGAACGTCTTCTCCAGAAAACGTTTTCTTATGTTCCTTAGACCAAAAAGGAGGCTGGGAAAGTAAGTTATCAAGATTCTCAGACCCTAGTATAATTTCTGCTAGTGAGAAAAAAAGCAGAGGGAGTGTGAAGAATGACTGTTGTTTAGACCGCTAGCAATGTAAGGAAACTGACTTTCAAAGTTGTTAAGGAGCTTAAGGTTGCAAAACTTAGTACATGGCCAAGCAGGAATGTGAAAACAAGTCTGGAACTTCTGCTGAAGATGTCACTTCCCAGATGACTGCACACAGGTTATAGCAGTTTGCAATAGTTGCTGTTGCTTAAATAACAAAGTTATTGTCTCAATTCTGGAGGCTAGAAGTCCAAGGTCAAGGTGTCGGTAGGGTTGATTCCTTCTGAGAGCTATGAGGAAGAATCTGTTCTATGCCACTCCCCTCGCTTTTGGTGGTTTGCCGTAATCCTTGGCATTCCTTGACTTGTAGAAGCATCACCCTGATCTCTGTCTTCATTTGTACATGGCATACTCCATGTGTGTGTCTCCATATTTCTCTTCATATTGGATTAGAGGCCACCCTAATGTCATCATTTTAACTGATTACCTCTGTAAAGACCCTGTCTCCAAATGAGGTCACATTCTAAAGTATTGAGGGTTAGGATTTCAACACATGAGTTTTGAGTGGGACACAATTCAACCCATAAGACAGATGAAATGATTTTAAATGGAGATCAAGAATCCAGTGTTTTAATGTACATATTCTTAGCAGAAGAAAAAAAAAAAAACAGGGGAGGTGTAACATCTTTCTACTTACCCAGTTGATAAGGAATTAATGGGTAAAGGCTGGTTGAGACAACAGTATCCTTAAATGTACTACAGGGAACAAATACGGATTAATTAGGCTCAAAAATAGATATTCCCTCAATCTAACTAGTAACTTTTTTGAGGAGAAAAAAAATACACTTTCTGGTACTTTGCATCTTTCTTGTCTCTGAGAAGGCATAATGTATTATTCATAATGTAATAATGCTTTGCTTGATGAAGTACTTTTTACTGAAACCTTTGGGGGAACAAAACATGAAACACAGAAACTTATCTTCCTTCTTACTTTATAAGAGAAGAGGTCAAGTATTTAAGGATTCCAAAATTATTTATTTATTTTTATGTTTTGCAGCTGGCTGGAAAGAGGATTCTAAAATTGAGTCCATTAAAGATACAAGCTTTGTTCTTAATTTAACTGTTATCTTGAGTTACTCTTCCCACTAAGCAAAGGCATGCCATTAGTTACTAACAGACTAGGCAAGAACTCAAAGGGCCACACTTGGAAAAATCAATTCCTATGTGTTTCTTAATGCTGAGATGACGTTTTTAACAGCTAATATTAGGTAAGTGAAATAAGTCAGTCATAGAAGGACAAATACTCATGATTCCTCTTATATAAGGCACCTAAAATTGTCAAAAGTATAGTAGTCAACAGAACAGCAGTTACCAGGGGATCGGGGGAAGGTGATACAGTGAGTTGTTTAATGGATGTAAGGTTACAGTTATACAAGAAGAGTAATTTACATCGTGGTGCCTGTAGTCAACAATAAAGTATTGTGTACTTAATTTTAAGAGGGTAGATCTCATGTTAAGTGTTCTCATCACACAAAAAAAGTTGAGGACAGAAGTAAACTTTTGCAGGTGACAGGTACCCAATTGTATACATTTGTTCAAACTCACCAAATTATATACATTAACTATGTGCAGTTTCTTGTATAACAATTATACCTCTATAAAGATAGAGGGAAATAGTATGTATAAGCAGTTACTCTGCGCTAAGCATTATGCTAAGCAAAGCAAATCAAGCCACTTTGCACAGGTTAACTCATTTAGTGCTCAAACAGTAACTGAATGAGAAAGGAACTATTTCCATGCCCATGTTTTAGATAAAGAGGCTAAAACATAGAAAGATGGTTCAAAACCATTGCTTGTGAGTGGTAGAGCCAAAGGTTTGAATCCAGGTCTGCTCAACTTCAGAGCTCACACTTTAGAGAGAACAAGCTTTGGCATCAGCTTGACTAAATGTCAAATACTAGTTTTGCTGCTGGTTCTATAACTCCAGGAGTTCTCTTCATCTGCAAAATGTGGAGGTGGAAAAAACTGTCTGCCTCAACTAGGGAAAAGCTGACATTTTCCCTTAGACCCCCTATCTTTGGATCAAAACAATTTGACTGTTCTGTCTTTTGTCCTAACAAAAAAGTAATTGGTTTTGATACCTGCACCACCACATAAAGACCAATTGTTTAAATCATGGTTCTTCCTGAGACCCACCCCTTCAATGCCTGCTTTATAGCCCCTCCTCATGTATTTGCCTTATATTTTCCTCACCAGTCTGTGTCACAGCTCATAAAAGAACCTTCTACATCTAGCCTCTCTTTCTGTTAGCTGTTTTCTGCTTATGATGCCTTTCACATTCAGATCTTTTATCCACCTAGGGTTCTACCCTCGTATGTGATGCTAGTTTGATTTTTTTTTTCGCCATATAATGAGCCTATTTTCCCAAAAACCATCTACTAAATAATCTGTCCTCTTCCACACTGACTTATGGTGTCACTATGTCTACATGGATCTGTCTTGGAGTTTTCTATATATGCCATAGTGCGTTTGCCTGTTTTTGCTCCAATATCACACAAGTTTAATTACTATGCCCTTGAAATACATCTTCATATCTGGTAGGGCAAGCACACCCTCTTTATTTTCCTTTAAGGTTTACCTAGCTATTCATTTTTTCCCCCAAATAATTTTGAATAGGTTTAGTGGCTTTTTCTCTTTTTCTGTATTCTAGAACATTAATAAACTAGAAATTTGTCCTTGAAATCATGGAAAAAGTCATCTAGAAAACCATGCTGCCTGGGTATTGTGGGAAGGGAGATTATCTTAATTCCTTCAATATTTATTGATCAGTTCAAGTTCTATATTTTCTCTTGTACTAGATATAGATTTGGGTTTTTTCTAGAATTTGAGTTTTCAAAATTACTATGACTGATTATTTTAGATATTTTTATCTATCTCCCTTTTTATATTAATTTCCATGCTATGGTTTTTTCTTGTTCGGTGCTGCCAGATGTCTGTCTATAATATTAACCCTTCCAAAGAATCAGCTTTTGGGTTTGTTAATCCTCTCTGTGGTTTACTGTTTATCTTGTTCTCTAATTCATAAATTTCTGTCAGTCTCTCTTTTATTTCCATCTTTCCTATTTCTTTCAGTGTTTTCTGTTATTTCTTTCTAATTTACAGGTTGAATACCTAGCTCATGTTATTATTATATATTAAATATTATTAATATTTATATTAATATTTTTAATTCTAAGTAATACTTAATTTCCATTTATTATTTTCTTTTAAACCCACGGTTATTCTGTGAAATGTAATTTAACTTAAAAACATATGGGCTTTTTAAGCTCTCTTAATAATTTCTAATTTTATCACACTATAATACAAAACCATCTATATGATATTGATCCAATAAAACTGAGTGAAACTTTCTTTTGGGTCTAGTTTATTGTTGATATTTGTAGGTATTCAGTATGGGCTCTACTGCAGTAGCTCCTAATGATCTACCTACAAACACTCTGAAATCTAGTCTGTCTCCAGAGTGCAGAGTTTTAATGTCTGTACAAAACAAATACTGTCTAACACAGACATCTGTACTTAAAATCACTACCACCCAAACTTACCTCTCCACTCACTGCCTATCTAAAACTCATCGGCTTCTCATTGTTTCTAGGTTAAAGACCACATGGCCTAAAGCCTATACTCACCTCTGCAGCCTTCTGTCCCATCATGCCCCAATTCCTGCTCGGTACTCCAGCTACAATGGCTTTTAGCTCAACTGCACAAGGCTTTCTCCTTCCATGAGGCCTTTCCACCTGCTACTCCCACTGCAAAGAAAGTTTCTTTCCAGCTCCCTTTGTCTAGTTAACGCACATTCATCCTTCAGATCTCAGTTGTCATATATTCTTGAAAGTTTTCTATAACCCATGGATACCTTAGCACCTTCCTCTCATTATAAACCCTTGGAGTGTCTACTGTTCTTTTATTGCAATTACAGTCTTAATTGTATATTTACTTGTCTTATTCTTTATTACACAGCTCATTCACTGGTCTGTACATGCCAATAGAACTGGCAGTGCCTTTTTTCACTGTAATTTTATTCTCAGTTTCTAATACATTGGCCTCAATAAATATTTATTGAAAGATGAGTGAACAATGTATAATGAAAAAATAAATCAAAATTTCAGAGCTGTATTTGACCTCCTGGTTATTGTGCACTGGGAAGAATCTAGACAATGCCCATGTCCACCCCCATATTTCCCACCCACCTCACAGAGATGTTGAGAAGACTAAACTGGATGAACAGCAATTCTACTCTTAAGTATATGTCAAAAAAAATTTTAATGTACATGTGTTCCAGGAAACACATTAAGAATTCCCTTAGTCCAATTAATCATGACACGCACATTAACTATAGAATGAATAAACTGTAGTATAGTCACACATTAGAAGACCATACGGTCAAGAAAATAAATAAGATGTAGCTACATGTAACAACGTGGATGAATCTCATGAAAATTAATGTTGAGCCAAAAAATTTTATACACAATATATACTGTCATTCCATTTATATAAAATTCAAAATCAGGCAAAATTAATGGGTAGTATTTAGGGTTGTACATATTGGTCATGATAACGGAGGAGGAAATCAAAAAGTGATTAGAAAGGGTCATATGGCAGGTTTTGGGGGTAGGGCTGACATTGTTTTATTTCTTGACCTGAGCAGTGATTATATAGGCATTCATTAAACTGTGCGTTGATGTTCTGTGCACTTTTCAGTGTGTTTCATTTCACAATGAAAGAGCTTAAAATATTTAAAAGGAATAGTATGAAAAATGCCAAGACATTTAATACATAATAGCTATAGCCCAAAATCCCTCAGATATACTCTGCTGTGTTAAGAGGGTTGAGCTCTAAAAATTTTGTCTGGATATGCTAATAAAAGAAAATTTTTAATTTCAAAATTTTGTATTAATAAGGGTAGAGAGCTTCATTTGGTAAACAGAGACTCAAGTAATTTTTGAGTATGCAAAAGAAAACCTGGGGCATTGTTTGAAAAGAAAGAAGAAGATACCTAAATTGCTCTAAACAAGAGCATAACAACGATTTGAGGGAGTGAGGCTGACAGCTAATGAAGTGAGGTAACAGGTCTCAAAGGAGAAAAAGGAAGACGTAGAAGGTAATGGCAACTCCCAGGACCTAAGATGAGCCAGGGCTCCTTTCCTGACAGAGGAATGATGAAGATTTGAGACAGTGTTTAATAGTCAATTTCAGCTTGTTGCCTGTTGTACATTAATCAGTGATCCCATTTTACTCCCCAAAATTTCAGTAAACGTTAGCCACACATGACAAATGGCATTGTGAGGAAATGAAGTAATAGATAAAATTCCCAACATGAGCCAAGACAATGCAGAAAGAGGACAGCAGCCACAGAAGCAAGAAACATAGAGATCAAGAATTCTTTGGATGGGATACAGGGAGGTTAAGGAGATGTTGGTCAAAGGATACAAAATTACAACACAGTGATTCTAATGACAACAATGTATTATATTCTTGGAAATCACTAACAGTAGATTTTAAGTGTTCTCACCACACACACAAAAAAGATATGCCTTGTAATGCATATATTAGCTTAATTTAGCCATTCCACAGTGTCTGCATTTCAAAATATCATGTTGTACATGGTAATTATATACAATATAAGAAAAAAAAATTCCCTGGATGAAGGAGACCAAAGCAAGAGATGACCAGGAGAAACGTGAGCCCCTGAAGCTCCTTGAGGATCTGGGTGAAGAGCTGGATTTCTTACATGTGGAATGGGGCTCAGGCTACTCAGATATTTCAGGAAAGAGTGATCCAAGCAGTCTGGAAGGAACTGAGGGTGCCAGGAAATTAACACTTTGATACCTCCACCTTACCAGCATCTGACATGCACAGCCTGAAAATCAAGGTTTTAACAAATAGCCTAATATAGGCTCCAGTTAAAAATCATAAGTGAAAGTCTTTTCAAAGAGAGCTTAGGCAGCTATGAACCCAGGAGTTCATAATGCTACGACCAAAAACTGCATTTCCCATGGGATGCAACAGTCATTCCATAATGCTGTTTTCCTGGGGATATATAAGATGGAGCCACTCAGAATCATGACAGTTCACTCATAATAATCCATGATTGGTGATGTAAGTAAATTAATGTTTACTCAAAAAAACAAAACAAAACAAAAAAAGATAGCCTTGGTCCCATAGAAATAATGTCCTAGAAGATGTTCAGTGGCCTTGAAGGTCTCAGGTTGAGGGCTTTCTGAAAAAGAGGAAAAGTAAAGAACAAAAGAGGCCATGTGTCTGGTTAAATAAAAGAATTAAAACTGATAAGCGTCATTCATCATGCCCAGAAAACTTTGTTATAGTCAGGTCAACTCCTGAAGTCCACTTATTTCCTCCCATAACTTCCTCTCTTCACCCTAGAAAGGTTATATGAAGGTCATGGCTTTATGTTTATAAACATGGCCCCTTGCTGGTTATTCTCAGACCTTAACAACAAAAATCAGGAGAGACCCTCAAACTCTTAGAATACTCACCATAGAGAAGTGGGAGGAGAATTTAGCTTTTCCTAACCAAATAGAACTACCTGAGATGCATGGGTATGCAGCAATATTATCACTAAATAATTTCTCTCTGTGCCCACAACCTCCCCTCACACATCCACCTCCATGCTGCTCAAAGTCTGGTGACTTGTTAAAGATAAATAGTCAGGCACTGACCCCCCTGAAGGAATTTAAAGGAGGAAAAGCTGGGTCTTGTCACTATACATTTAACATTCTTTCCAAGCTTTTATGTCAAAAAAAATAAGTCACCTCTGAGATTCTAGAACTAGGGGTATTAATAGCAAAATCTCTATCACTTGTGGGTATTTTTTCTTTTCTTTAAACAGAGCCTTGTTCCCTGGGCTTTATTCCTGAGCATCATGCATTCATCCCATCTGCCGCTATATAAGTTGTCATTCTTTTCATGCCACATGTTACCTGTACAAAATGTGATAGCCTCACATTTCTTTTCTTTCTAAAAATGTTCTCAGTGCCTCAAAGGCTTCTTTGTTCACGTGCACAATTCCTGAGATATTAACAGACCCAAGAAAAGAACTTTAATCTTGGCAGCCCCAGACACATCAAAATTGAACAGGGAAAAAGTATCATTTCCTGACTCTTATAGCCCCTCCTTGGGAGTGGTTCAGTCGCTTAATTTAGGCATGGTGTTTAAGTCTCTATCATCACTGAGGGTCAGACGAAAGCTGAGAGTCAAAAAGTCAAAGCTTGATGTAAAAGGAATGGAAACTAAACTAAGTCAAGAGGGTTGTTTTTTTTTTTTACTTTTATTTTATTTTGTCAATATGCAATATGGTTGATTATTGTGGGCCATTACCGAAACCTCCCTCCCGCCTCTCCCCCCTCCCTCCCAACAATGTCCTTTCTGTTCGCTTTTCGTATCAACTTCAAGGAACTGTAATTGTTGTGTCTTCTTCTCTCTCCCCAGCCCGGTTTTTTTGTGTGTGTGTGTATTTATTTATTTATTTTCAGCTCCCACAAATAAGTGAGAACATGTGATATTTCTCTTTCTGTGCCTGACTTGTTTCGCTTAATATAATTCTCTCTAGGTCCATCCATGTCGTTGCAAATGGCAGCATTTCATTCTTTTTTATAGCTGAGTAGTATTCCAATGTGTAGATATACCACAGTTTCCATATCCACTCATCTGATGATGGACATGTGGGCTGGTTCCAACTCTTAGCTATTATAAAGAGTGCTGCGATGAACATTGGGGAACAGGTATACCTTCGACTTGATGATTTCCATCCCTCTGGGTATATTCCCAGCAGTGGAATAGCTGGGTCATATGGTAGCTCTATGTGCAATTGTTTGAGTAATCTCCATACCATTTTCCATAGAGGCAGCACCATTTTGCAGTCCCACCAACAATGTATGAGAGTTCCTTTTCTCCACAACCTCGCCAACATTTATTGTTCACAGTCTTTTGGATATTAGCCATCCTAACTGGGGGGAGATGGTATCTCAGTGTGGTTTTGGTTTGCATTTCCCAAATGCTGAGTGATGTTGAGCATTTTTTCATATGTCTGTTGGCCATTCGTATATCTTCCTTTGAGAAATGCCTATTTAGCTCTTTTGCCCATTTTTTAATTGGGTTGCTTGTTTTTTTCTTGTAAAGTTGTTTCAGTTCCTTGTATATTCTGGATATTAATCCTTTGTCAGATACATTGAAAATGTCCATACTACCCAAAGTGATATATAAATTAAATTCAATCCCCCTCAAAATTCCAAAGACATTTTTCTCAGAAATGGAAAAAACTATCCAGACATTTATATGGAACAATAAAAGACCACGAATAGCCAAAGCAATTCTGAGCAAAAAACATAAAGCTGGAGGCATAACACTACCTGACTTTAAGCTATGCTACAAAGCTATAATAACCAAAACAGTATGGTACTGGCATAAAAACAGACACACTGACCAGTGGAATAGAATAGAGAATCCAGAAATCAACCCACACACCTACAGCCATCTGATCTTTGACAAAGGCACCAAGCCTATACACTGGGGAAGAGACTGCCTCTTCAGCAAATGGTGCTGGGATAACTGGATATCAATATGCAGGAGAATGAAACTAGACCCATACCTTTCACCATATACTAAAGTCAACTCAAAATGGATTAAAGAATTAAATATACACCCTGAAACAATAAAACTTCTTAAAGAAAACATAAGAGAAACACTTCACGAAGTAGGATTGGACACAGATTTCATGAATATGACCCCAAAAGCACAGGCAACCAAAGGAAAAATAAACAAATGCCATTATATCAAACTAAAAAGCGTCTGCACAGCAAAAGAAACAATTAACAGGTTAAAAGACAATCAAGAGGGTATTTTTGGTGTGAGAATCTTATAGCAGGGAAACAGGCAGCTGCTACATGAAATTGCTGGACTAGAAGTCTAAAAACTTGGGTCCAGCCCCAGCCCTGACAAGAACTGGCCCGTGTAACTTTATGAAGATCATTTGATTTCTCTGAATCCCATTTTCCTTATTGCAAAGTGGGCATAACAGAATTTACCTTGAGGTTTACTATAAATATTAAATAAGGTTATTGATGTGAAAACACCAAGCTTATCATAAACACTCAATAAATGCCTGGAATCTGAAACTAGCCTTTTGGTGAGCCCCAGTTTTCATTCATGGGTCAAGTGTCCAGTCATCCAGCTCTGCAGTATTAGGACCTAGCATCACAGGAATGTGTCAAGCCTTCTATAGAATCTCTCTACACCCCATACTTTTCTAACCTGACAAGCCTCACAAGACTTTACCAAAATTATGCCGGTTGCCAAACTAGGTAACAACCAGTCTTCATTTCTTTGAAATTTTCACACAGCTTAGCATAATGCTAGGAACACAAGTAGGACTTCGAGGCATGTAGGAAATCCATAAAACCATTTAAGGGGAAACTGACAGAACTTTGTTACTCAATATATTGAGCTAAAAATAGTGGTAAGATACTCAAGCCAATCTAATTGTTTAGCCCTTAGTTCTGAATTCTCTGGCAAGTACAATTAATGTTAATGTAAATGGAACACTTCTATAGCTGACTAGGAAATCATCCCTGAAAAATAGATCTTTTCTATGTAGAAGTAGTTAGCCAAAATAAAAATAAAAAGTAAAAAGGAATAAGAATGTTGTACTATACAGATGTATTAATAAATGTACTATTTTCTAAATTTTCATAAATTTGAGTCCTCCTTTTTTCTAATGATTTATCTGAGAAATCAAAGACAATAAACTATCAGATTTCTAGTTGCAAAATAGTAAGAATTTCCCTTCAGATATCGCCCCAAAAGAACAAGTAACACAAGAAACACAAAAGGAAACAATCTTTAATGAAACTGGAAGACAAGTCAACCTTAAACAATAAAATATATGAAAGAGCTTCCAAAAACACTAAGGTCAAACAAGCATGCAGAAAGATGCTAAATACCTCCTTAAAAATAGCTCAATATAGACATGTAACTGCAAGGAAAATACGTGATAAAGACAACGGCAAGAGAAAAAACACATGGTGAGTTTAGAAATAAGGAGGGAGTGAAAACTAAAACCAATGTAAAGATGATGACCAAACCGGAAACAAGGCAGAGTAAACACTACTAAAAACAGGAAAGAGAATTCAGAAAAATGAGCAAAATAAAATGACAAATAAGAATTAAAGATGATAATAAAATGAAAGACATATAAGCAAAAGAGATTCAATACCTATTTTTTGTTGTCCCTGAAGAAAAGAACTGCAATCATGATTTAGGAAAAATACACAGACAGATAGACACACACACACACACACGTGCATGCATAAGGAGCCAGTCTTATAGACTGTATGTTTCCAACTATATGACAATCTGAAAAAGGCAAAACCATAGAGACAGTAGAAAGGTCAGTGATTTCCAGGGGTTGAGGGGTGGAAGGAATGAACAGGTGGAGCCCAGAGGATTTTTAGGGCAGTGAAAATACTCTGTATGATACTGTAATGGCAGATAACTATTATTACACACTTGTATAAACACATTAAGCATACAACACCAAGAGTGAACCCTAATATAAACTATGGATGTTGAGTGATTATATCAAGGTAGGCTCATCAATTCCAACAAACATACCACTCTGGTGGGGGATGTTGATGATAGGGAAGGCTATGCATGTGTGGGTAAAGAGGTATACGGAAAATACCTGGACCTTCCTCTCAATTTTGATGTGAATCTAAAACTGCTCTTAAAAAGAGAGGAAGAGAGATAGTTGACCTACAGAGGATCTGTAATTATACTGATAGAAATAAATACAGGAGGATACTCAATAATGTCCTCAAAATGCTGAGAAAATAATCTCTCAAAATATTGAGAAAAAAGTACTGTTTACCATAAAGTCTATTATTACCTTAACTGGTAATGAATGATAGCAAATTTAAGATATTTTCAAACAAAAACTAAAAAAGAGTTTAATAATAAATTACTAAAGGAATTACTAAAGACATACTTCAGAAAAAAACAAAAATTCCAAAGGAAGAATTGAAACGGAGAAAGAAATGGTGAGCAAAAAAATTACAAACATGTCACTGAATACAAACATGGGCTGCATACAACAATAATTATATAAAATAATAGTATAAAATAAAAGTATAAAATTTGGAGTTACACTTTGGCATTGGACAACACATATGCGAATACAAGATGAAAGGTTGTCTTTAATTTTGACATTTTCTAACAACCACTGGAAACTGATCAATAATCAAGTAAAGCAGAAGAGAAAAACATAGATGTTATTCATATGATAATTTACAAGTAGATATGCTCTATTCAAAATATGTAAAGTAGATGCTGCCATATTCCGTATTGCTATCTAGTCTATTCATTAGAACTTTCTAGGCTTCTGAGATAATACGCTGAATCGGTAATAAAAAGTCTCTCATGAAAGAAACCTCCAAGACCAGATGGCTTCATAACTAAATTCTACCAAACATTTAAAGAAGAACTAGTAGCAACTCTTCTGAAACTCCTCCAAAAATTTGAAGAGGAGAATATACTTCCAAACACATGGAAGTGTTTATGAGGCCAGCATTAGCCCAATACCTGAGGCAGACAAAAATATTACAAAGAAAAACACCACGAGCCAAATTCCTAATGAATACAGATGCAAAAATCCTCAACCAAATCCTAACAAACCCTATTCAACAACACACTAGAAGAATATCTAATTTACCTGATCAAATGGGATTTATCTCTGGGATGCAAGGATGGTTCACCATATGCAAATCAATAAATGTGATTCACCACATTACAGAATAAAGGATAAAAACTATACAATCATTTCAATATATGCAGAAAAACTATTTGACAAAATTCAACATTCTTTCATGATTAAAAACTCTCAAAATATAGAAGGAATGTACCTCAACACAATAAAGACCATGTATGACAAACCCACAGCTAACATCATACTCAAAGGTGAAAAGTTGAAAGCTTTTCTTCTAAGATCAGGAAAAAGACGAGGATGCATGCTCTCACCACTTCTATTCAACACAGTACTGCAGGTCCAAGTCAGAACAATTAAGCAAAAGAAAGAAATAAAAGGCATCAAAAATGGAAAGGAAGAACTTAAACTATTTCTGTTTGCTGATAACATAGTTTTATATATAGAAAAACCTAAAGACTCTACCAAAAAACTATTAGAACTGAAACAAATTAACAAAGTTGCAGGATACAAAATCAATTTGAAAAACTCAGTAGTGTTTCTATATACTAACAATGAACTATCGGGAAAAGTTTTTAAAATCTCATTTACAATAGCCTAAAATAAAATACTTAGGAGGAAATTTAACCAAGGAGGTGAAATATTTGTCCTCTGAAAACTATAAAATCTTGATGAAATAAATTAAAGATTACACAAGTAAGTGGAAAGATATTCTCTGTCTATGGACTAAAATAATTAATATTGTTAAAATGTTCAGACTATCCAAAGCAATCTACAGATTCAATGCAATTCCTATGAAAATGCCAATGTCATGCTTCACAGAAATAGAAAAAACAATCTTAAAATGTGTGTGAAACCATAAAAGACCCCAAACAGCCAAAGCAACCTTAAAAAGAACAAAGCTGGAGGCATTATACTACCTGCCTTCAAAGTACATGACAAAGTGACTGCAATAAAAACAGCATGGTATTGTCATAAAAACAGAGAGACCAATGGAACAGGCTAAAAACAGTCTCTTCAATAAACAGTGTTGGAAAAACTGGATATCAACAGTGAGGAAAATGAAATTGGGCCCTTGTCTCACACCATGTATAAAAATCAACTCAAAATGGATTAAATTCTTAGACCTAAAACTTGAAACTATAAAACTAGTAGAAGAAAATGTAGGGGGAAAGCTCCACAACAATAATTTAGGCAATGATTTTTTTGGATATGAACTCAAAAGCACAGAAAACAAAAGCGAAAATAGAAAAATGGGGGCCGGCCCCGTGGCGCACTCAGGAGAGTGCGGCGCTTGGGAGCGCAGGGGCACTCCCACCGCAGGTTCGGATCCTATATAGGAATGGCCGGTGCGCTCACTGGCTGAGTGCAGTGAGGGCGACACCACACCAAGGGTTGCGATCCCCTTACCGGTCACAAAAAGACAAAAAAAAAAAGAAAATAGAAAAATGGGACGGTATCAAACTGAAAAGCTTCTGTACAGCAAAGGAAACAATTAACAGAGTGAAGAGATAGCTCACAGACTGGGAGAAAATATCTTTAGATCATACATCTGATAAGGGGTTAATATCCAAAATATATAAGAAATTCTACTCAACAGCAAGTAAATGAATTACCTGATTAAAAAAATGGACAAGGACCCAAATAGACATTTTTCAAAAGACATACATAAAATTAACAAACAGATGCGAAAAAATGTTCAACATCACTCATCAGGCAAATGCAAATTAAAACCACAATGAACTATTACTTAACACCTATTAGAATGGGTATTATTAAAAAGATAAAAAATATAAAGTGTTAGCAAGGATGTGATGAAAAGGGAATCTGTATACACTGTTGGTGGGAATGTAAATTAGCACATCCGTTATGGAAAACAATATGAAGATTTTTCAAAAATTAAAAACAGAATAACCATATGATCCAGCAATCCGATTACTGAGTATATATGCAATAAAAAAAAATTAAATCAGAATCCTGAAGATATATCTGCACTCTCATGTTCACTGTAGCATTATTCACGATAGCTGAGATATCGAATCAACCTAAGGGCCCATTAACGGATGAATGGGTAAAGACAATATGGTATACATACCAAACAAAACACTATTTAGCCTTTAAAAAGGAGGAAATCCTGTCACTCATGACAACATGAATGAATCTGAAGAAAATTATAGCAAATGAAATAAGCAGGCACAAGAAGACAAGCACCACATGATCTCACTTAGATGTGGTATCTAAAGTCAAACTCATAGAAATAGAGAATAGAATTGTGGTTACCAGAGAGTGGAGGTGGTGATGAGAGATGGACAGGGAAAGGGGAGAGGTTGGTGAAATGGTACCAAGTTTCAGCTAGATAGAAGAAATAAGCTTTAGTGATCTATGTCTCAGGATGGTGACTAGAGTTAATATATTGTATATTTCAAAACTGTTTAAAGAGTATTTTTAAATATTCTCACCACAAAGAAATAAGTAATGTAAGGTGATGGATATGTATACAGTCTGATTTAATCATTCCACAATGTATACATGTACCATAACATCACATTGCATCCCATATATAATTATTGTCAATAAAAAATTTTTTAATTTGACTAAATTTATATTTTTAACTATTTATTTTTCAATAATTTTAAACTTGTAAAGTTTCAGGAATAATTCAAAGAATTCCATTTACCCTTCACCAAGATTATCACCTTTAACTCTCTTTCCCTCACAATTTTTTTCTGAGCTATGTGAGAGTAAACTACAGACTTGAAGCCCTTTATCCCTAAATGCTTGTGTGTATTTCCTAATATTCTCTTATGTAATTGCAGTGTAATTATCAAAATAAGGAATTAACATTGATGTAATATTTTTATCTAATCTGTCAACCTTATTCAAATTTTGCTTATAGTCAATAATTTTTATAAAACAAACTAGTGCAGTACTACACATTGCATTTAGTTGTGATGTCTCCTTAGCGTCTTTAATCTCAAATAGTTCAGTCTTTTTCTCCATTCACGATCTTCACATTTTTGAAAACTTTTGCAAACAAAAGATCCTGATGTTTCAAGGTCAGTTACTTGACAGAATGTCCTCCAGTTTAGACCTGTACAGTGTTTCCTTAGATTATGTTTAGGTTATGCATGTTTTGTCAAAATACAACTGAAGTTATGTTGTGTCCGTAATGCCTGTTAGGAGGTACATGACGTCAATTTGTCCCATTCCTGTTAATGGTAACTTTGATCACCATCTCACTTATAAGGTGGTATCTGCAGAGCTTCTTCTTTGCAAAGTTATTATTTCTCACTTCATAAGAAAGAAATATTGGGGGTGGGGGGAAGAACTATATCATAAAAACTCTTTTCCTCAACATTGATGATTTTTTCCTGAATCAATTATTACGATGATGTCTGTGAAATGATGATATTCTAATTCCATCATTCTTTCTAATTACATTAACTGATGTTTTGCTGAATGAAAGAACTTCACCCCCACTTCATTGAGTTTTGTTCTTTATAACAGTGTAGACACACATTTTTATTTTACTCTATAGGATACAGTCCATTACAATTATTTTGATGCTCAAGATGTCCCTGTCATTGAGCAGTTCCTTGTTTTTGCCACAGCAACATGTTATAGGCTCATATTGTTTTTCATGCCTCAGCTCTGGAATCAACCATGTCTCAACAAAGAATGGTTCTTTTTATCAGAGAATGACATTTAGAAAAGATTTAGTTATGACATGTGCTTATCTCCACTGTTGTGTCATTGCTTCCAGACCATCTCAGCAGGAAAACTTAGGAAATAATGTATACATACACATTTACAAATACGTGCACATACACATCATGAATGCATACTGATAACTCTGCTTCCAATCATGCTGTGGTTATTCAAAGCTTTCTATTTCCAAATTTTTAACTCCATTCTCCAAAAATGAGAAATATGGCACCCGTGCATATTTCACTCACTTATTTGCTTATTCCTAAAACACAATTAGGAAAAACTAATTACATTAGTTTCAGAATTGCTAATCCATAAACTGTAAAAAATTTACTATCTAGAGTTTAATATCTGTTTATCATTTATTTTGTCTTTAGTCTGAGAGTATATGGTCAAAAGTCTATGTTCAAAAGTTAGTTTTCTCTTCAAAATGGTTGTGTTGTTTATTTGAAATATAGTTAGGGTCCATTGTTTCTATTTATATTTCATTTTAGGGAATTTTTTTTCCTCCTCCTTGTTGAGATTTTGTTTTTACACATATGAAACATTTACATGATTCCAAATATCAAAATTATACAAAAGATATTTTTAGAGAAGTAACACCCCCGTTTTCATCTTTTCCATCCCATTTCCACTTACCCAGTGCAGGTAACCAATTTCATAACTTTTTTAAAAATTTATCTTCCCTTTATTTCTTTTTGCAAAAATAAGGATATACACATATAGTTTCTTTTTTCCTATTTTTTTACTGAAACAATTGATTGTACATATCTGTGGGGTACAGCATTGAATATCAATACCTGTGTGCCATGCGTGATGCTCAAATCAGGATAATTAGTATATTCAACATTACACAATGTAATCGCTTTCTGTGGTTCTTTACCAATTTCTCACTAAGTCCTCTCCCCCTTGCCCTTTCTCATCTCTGGTGGCCTTGGTTCTGTTCTTTCCTTTTGCAAGTTCAATGAATTGTTGTGATTATTGTATCTTCCCTTTTTTATTTATTTATTTTAGCTCTCACTTGTGAGTGAGGACATGCAATATTTCTCATTCTGTGCCTGGCTTATTTCACTTAACAGAATTTTCTATAAGTTATTCATGTTCCTGCAAATGGCAGAATTTCATTCTTTATGGCAGAGTAGTATTCCATTGTGTATGTATACCACATTTTCCTTATCCAGTTCATCCATTGATGGACATTTAGTTTGGCTCCAACTCTTGGCTGTTGTAAATAGAACCAATTTCCCCTTCTCTCTTAAACAAAAGTTAGTATACTAGAGAGATTCAGGTCTTCTTTTATTTCTGGAAAGTATTCTTGATTTACACTTTTATGCTTCATTATTTTGTTTGCTTCATAGACTCCAATTATATATATCAATCTCCTTTGCCTGGCTTTCATTTCAACTGATTTCTTTCTGAAACATTTTCTTTTTAATCTCAATTTCATTCTGTTGGGGGTTTTTTTGTTGTCTGTATTGAATGCTACTTGTTAGTTTTTCATTTAAAGTAATTCTCTCTTGGGCACCTTATAATTTAGTCATCTCTGACATTTTTTCTTCATCAATTTCCTTCCTGAGTCTAATCAATTCTTATTTTATTTCTTTTGTACCCATTTCTGTTCTTAATCTTTAAATTTCTGATTTGATGTGTTATTTCACATGTGTTTATTTAAGAATACTGTATTGGTATGTCTATGTCAGTCACTTATAACAGAAAAACCCAAAACTGGGTAAATTTTTAAAGAAATAATATTTATTGCTTGCAGTTCTGGGAAATCCAAAGCCCAGGAACCACATCTGGTGAGGGTCCTGTTGGTGGGTGGTGACTCTTCACAACAATGCAGGAGGTCTCATGGTGGATGGCTTGAGAGAGAGTGAGGTTCTCATGCACTCTCCTTTTAAAGCTATTGGAACCATGCCCACGACCACCATCAAACCATCAATGGATTAATCCATTCACCAGGGCATGGTCCTCATACTCTAATCACCTCTTCAAGGCTCCAGCTTTCAGTCACCATAATAGGATTTCCCACTCTCTAAACAATGCCATAGTGGGGATTAAGCTTCTAATACATGAAAATTTGATGCACACAATTCAACCCATTTCAAATTTTTAATTCAGTTGGGAGTGCTATGATGTCAATTTTTTCTGTTTCATGATCGGTTTTGCAAGAGATTTTTTTTTTAAATCAATTCAAAAGTTTTGATTGTCATTTTCTGTGTTCTTCTCAGATAGATTTGTATAGGTAAGATGGCTTGCATCTCTGCATTGCACAGACCAGGCTGGCACTTGATGTGGTTTCAGATGCCTGGCTCAAGGACGCCCTCCCTTCAACAGCTTAGTAGTTTATCTAATGTGTGGCTTTTCTGAGGAGGCAGGGAGAAAGATTTGTCCTTTGAATTTTTAGGGGCTTTTTTGTCTTGAAGGATTATAAATTCCCCTCTCTTGCTTCTTTCCCTTTTCCACTCAGTTTCTGAAGGGTGACTTCCCCCTCATTTTTATAAAGTATTTTCTTTCTAAGACTTCTTAAGGCCCTCCATACACCTTTAAATCTTTTCCTTGTGTCAGTGATCTGATTTCCAAGGACTCTTTTTTTTATTACTGTCATGTTTAAGTGTGAAAATCTAGAACTTTTTCATTCTGGTAGCAGTTTTATATAAATACCCTCTTCTTTCTTCCATGCAGTTTTTCAAGACATTGTAGCTTTCCACAAAGGTTTAGGGCAGGCACTTAAATCACAGAACTACTAGAAATTAGTGTTTATTTTTCTATTTACAAGTAACTTGCAGTTTTAGTGTTCTCTGTCTTCCAGGTATTCTGAAGGCACACAATTCGTGTGGTTTTAACTTTTTCTTGTTGATCCGTGTAATGGGGTGTGGGGGGAGATTCAGATTACCAATAGCTGCCATTATCTCAGCTATTCCTACACTGACTTTTGGAAAGTATTCGCATTTATGCTTCAATTGTAGGTATATTACTTGTAGCAACTGCTTTCATAAGATCTCACAATCATAGTAAGTTAGAGGTTAAAGGAAAGCCTGTAGATATCCTTTCATCTGGAGTTTTCTGAAAGTTTTTAAAATTTATTAAAACAGCATGAAGTTTAAGAGAAAAAAAAACTTTGGGCATTAGCATAGAGTATTGACATTATATTTTTTCAAGTTAAGATTTTTCAGTAACCACTAAATATTATCACATTTTAACCCCCAAAATGAAAGAAAATATCAAATTAAAGAACAACACTTAGAATGAAAAATTGTTTTAAAAGTTTTTTGTTTTGTTTTTTTTTTTACCTCTTTCCCATGAAAATTTCATCATAGATAGCACTAATCTATGGAATGTACTTTGGAACCACTGAATTAGTTCCAACTCATCTTCACTGAGATAACTGAGATACAGAGAGGTTAGATAACATCCAAATTCATCTAAGAGCTGTGACCAGACCAGGATCTTTTCTACTATATCATGCTGACTTTCATATGTTGTGGAAATAGCAATGAAGACCTATTTGCAAAAGCTACATGTTTTTGTTTGTATTTTGTTTACTAGTTCTATTTGTTTTTTGGTTTGGTTTTGTTTTTGTTTCCTCCTCTAAAATGATAAGATTATATTGCCAAAACTTCTATTTGCTTACTTCATGCATGCTATTTTTTTATTGACAATCTCACTGAAAAATTATGAGAAAAATTTTTCCTACTTTCCTCAAATTTGACTGATGAGCTAGAACCATATACCTTCCAAACTCATTTTAATGAGAAAAGGGCACCCTGCCATTTAACTTTCACAACACATTATAAAACTGTATTTGGTATAAAATATATGAACGATCTTTGCACCAAGAATTATGACTCAAGATACCAATCTGAATTACTATCAATGCCACATTGATTTGTTTGTCAATGATGTATAAGAATAAGTTTCTTTTGCCTCGCATTTATCTTATGAAACATTTCTATTATCCCTATTTGCATAGAGGGATAGAATTAGTCATGCACTGAAAGCAGTTTAGTGTTTCAACCATCACTCAAACTGCTCCCAAACGAGCCAGAAATTTGTTCTCTATAGGCTAGGTACCCAATATATTAATTTAAATCTCTTGATGCCTTGTATATTGCAAAGTGTCTAGTGAAAGGATTGTATACTGCATGAATAACTTTAAACAATAGATTACAATAGTTTTCCAGGAACGTGATCTAAGGATATGAGTCTCAGTCCCTGGAAATACTGCTTTCCTAGATGATTTATATGGAATGATTTGTAGTGATTTTATTTTGCATCTGTAATTCAATTCTTTTGAGTCACTGTTACCACCATCAAGTGGCATTTACTGTGTCCTTGATGGTTATATACATCCTGTCAAAACTTTAGAGGTTTTCAAAAGATGGAGAAAAATCTCTTTCATTCTGAACTAAAACCTCGTGTTTGTAATATACTCTCTCAGTAGTGATACTTTACAAACTGGGATGGCTACCCATGCCTACATGCACACGTGTGCGCACATACACACACACCCCCTTTCAAACAAGGAAGAAATCTAAACTAAAATCTATTTGGAGGTTTTGTCAATTGTCTTAGAAAGGCTCCAAATTTAAGACAAGGGCACTTAGTTTAAGTGAGGCTGTTCAATAACAAAAGCAGGTTTGGTAAAGAGGTGAATGTCTCTTTAGCACCATAACACCAGACTGAATATTTCGTAGGGAGTATGTTAATTGTAGAAATATTCATTCCTCATGTAAACTGGACTTCGGAAAAACATTTATGTCCATTGTAATGAGGTGTGTAGCTCTTACATAATTTGTGAGGAAATAAGCCTCAGGACAGGCAGCTGAAAGATTGGAATAACATCAAAGAATATACTTTTTCTTTATCACGTAAAAGACAATAGCACTCCTCCTCATTTGGAAATCAGCAGAAGCCTGGGAAGAAGAAAGCCCTTTTTAACACTTGCCTAAAGTCAATGGCACTAGAAGGGAAAGAGGACTGTACTCCACCCTTGAGTGCAGATAAGAGAAGTCCCGGTAAAGAAAATGGGGAAACTAAGTCAGAAAGTGTTGGCTGAGGTCAATTGAGTTTGTGGAAACAAGACCAAGAAGAATCAGGAAGATGGAGATAATTGAAAGGTAGAAAAAATGAGAGAGACGGAGTTGGAAAGAAGTAAACATTCACACAGAACACCTAAAAGCCTTGGTTCTTGGTAGGCTCTGAAGAAAAGAGAACTGTAGTTCAGAACTGATTCCAGCAGCATAAGAAATTGTAGCTGCATTCCCTGATCCCTCACTCCACAGGACATCAAGGCATGAGACCAGGTAGATGGGACTGCACATCAAGTTCCATGAGGTACCTCCAGGAATGATATTATCCAGAAAGTAGATATGGTGCTTATTCACTCCTCTAAAACATCTTAATTTTCCAAATCTCTCTTTGAAAGAAAAACAAAAATTTCTTGCTGGTTTCATAATTAAGCTTGCCATGTTCAGATCCATACTTATCTTCCAGATAAACCACTAAAAAGAATTGATATCTGAGTTACAAGAACTAAAATAAAGTTGTGTATTGGCCCATGATGAAAGGTAACAGGTACAGCCTCAGCCATGATTTTGTCTGAAGAGACACACAGGTAGCACTGTACACAGGCAGGGAAGATAGACTACATGCACCCCATTCGGCTAGCAAGCACTTTCCACCATCCTCATATTTCCATGTAGGTCCTCCTTTCTGTATCCCACTCCTCAACAAAGGGCAGCATTGGAGACACAATTCAGACTTGTCAGATAGTAATAAATTAATGTGCTTTGGGCTCAGCATCTAGGTAGCAAGTCCACTGCACTGAAAAACTAATGGCCCATCTACTTTCACCCTTGCTCTTCAAAGTATAGTGAAGCAGACTTCAAAACTCTATTTGCAGGGCTAGCAGAGTATGCTTGGAGCTTACTCTGTGTGCACAGCCTTCCCCAAGTCCACCCCCAAGGTCTAATTTTAGAGGTAAAAAGGACAGAAAGAGCTCTCAGCTTAGCCTCAGGCCCAAGTCACATCTTTCAATCTATCAGAAACCCTGTATGTTTAAAGTGTCACAAAGGATAAATATTCTTTGATTTCATGAAGTTCCTTCAGTCTCTAACCCACTGCTTCAAACCCAGGGGAGCCAACGGGTCATTACACACCTGTTAAATACCCTACTTGGGGCTGAGAACTTCACCCCCATTCTTACCCTCACCACACAACATAAATAAAAGAACAGTTATAGACAGAAGCAGCAGCAAAGATAGTGCAATGGGAGATAGTGGGCCCTGAATGATGCTGCCAGGCCAGATCAGAGAAGCCTGGGCTACTTCAAGAACAAAGACCTAGCCAGACAATTAGAGGGGTTAGAGTCAGGGAGAGTGTCTTCCACATCAGGAACACTAAGTCGGGTTGCAGAGGGGAGATGGGAAGGATGACACCTCCTCCCCTAAACCATCCCGAATTTTCATCTTCCCCTTCCCCAAACTGTACAAGACAGATACAGAACAGGAGAAAATATTAATCCTTTTTTTTTCCTGTACTTTCTGCTTTGTACTATAATTTTATGGTATGCTTTATGTCTCATACTAAATCTAAGGGTATAAACTATGCACAATTCTTTTCTATATTCATCACAACTGCTCACACAGAGCCTGACATTTAGTCGGTTCACTTATAAGAATCCATCATTATTAACAAATTAATTTGAATAAAAGAATGCTAAGGGGGTGTAGACTACAGGAGAATGGGTGGCCAAAGCCCTAGCAGGGACTGAGGCAGATGCACACGTAGCTACAAACACACATTCTGCAGAGGGGAAGAGAGGACTCCAGAGACTAGGGTGGTGGCAATTCCCATCCTAGAAGTGCCACAAAGGCACAATGAAAGATGTAGATAGGTGTATACCTGGGATTTGGGGAGGATCTGTTAGGGAAAGGGTGGTCCTTCCATGGAGATGGATAAAGTCCATGGCCAAGATCCAGCAGGACTTCATCTGGGTGAAGACAGAGAGCCTGGCTCTGAGTGAAGGGGGTGGAAGTCAGAGGAGAAGGCAACCGCAGATCAGATGGGGACATGGCCCTGGATGCTGAGACCCAAGGAGGACAGGGAAAGGGCACAGCAAATCAGGACAGCCTGTCCTTCTCCCTCCGTGGCTTCATCTTTCCTGTCGACCTCACTTAAGCCTTTTTTCTCCTGCCCTGAACTTTTACTTGCAGGCTCTTCTCAATTTTCTCTAAACCTCTCATTCTCCCACAACTCTGTAGTGCCTTTTCTTATGCTCTGCCCCTGTCAGCCTCCAAAATTTTAAACCAGGCGTTATCTGATGAGAGTAATACAGTGCAGAGCAAGACAGGGAAGGTCCAGGTCTACTCTCGGGACACTATGTTCTTATGGGGCACAGGGGAGATAAAAGGAATAAATATGTAAATAAGAAAAATATGAGATAGGAACCACGGACTGCGATGCAGGCAAAGGGAAGAGGTGAAGTGATGCCTCTGAGGTAGGAACATATTCGAGGATAGACTGAATGACCATAATTTACTTTCTTTACCATTTTCCCATGGGAAAATAAACTCACACCAGCCCCAAATAACATCTCATTCTGCCAGATAAATGCTCCAGCATTTAATAACTTCCATAAATCTTTGTCAAGCAACCACCTGTCAACAATTCCTACGTTAACTGCAACAGCAAAGTCCTGGACTGACATGACAGCACCCTGTGATATGAGGATGTGCTAACGTGGCACTATCAAATATTCAGAGCCCAATGACCCTCTCCCAAGTGGGTCTGAAGAACCTACTGAAACCTTACCTAAGAGTGTAGCACCAAGTGCATCCAAGCTATTTAAGTAGCCTTAATCTCCAGATACTGAGTTAAGGCAGTCTCTTGAAGAGAGATAATATTTGGAGAATTGGGCTATCTGAATTGCATAACCATGTATAGCAGGGAGTTTCTGCTGTCTGCATGTAGAACAGAAAAAGGGGAAATTATGTAGTCTTTTATTGTAAATACATAAAATTTCTGTGTGTTGTGTTGTATTGTATAGCAATACTATTAGCAAAAATTGAATATACTCTAGAAATTTAACTTAATTCAGATGTCCCTAAGCCCCACTTTGTTTATTAGTGCAAATAAAGGGATATAAACAACTACAAGCCAAATTCCTACCCTTGCTCTCATCTGCTTATGAAAATATCTGTGTTCCAAAAGTTTTCCTCTTACTGGCTCCCAATATTTTGGGAAGTGCCTCGAGGTGTTTGACACACACAGGCTTATCTAACAGCTGCTTTCCCCCCACTAAAACTCTGCCATGACTTTTCTTCCCTATTCTCCCACAGCGGATGTTCTCTGATCAGTAAGCTTCATGACAGTAGCTTAAGCTTCCACTGTCAATGGAAAAGAATGCCTATCCCCAGAGAACACCAATGTCTCTGCAAGAGTGCTGTCCCATTTATGTCTCCTATGTCACTACTCCTCAAATTTCAAAATACCATATTCCTAGAAGAAACAAGGAATATGTTCCCTGCTTTACTCTGTGCCATGTTTTGTTTCCTGGCAGACCTACACAACCTGCTCAGCCCCCACCAGCAAACATCCATTCAGGAAAGTGGCTTGACTCTCTCTTAACTTCTTTGTAATTGTTCTTCCTTATAATCTCACAAAGTAAAATGAAAAGCCTATGGGGTTGATAATTTTGGTCCCCTCTATTCCCGTTTTCTCCAGAAGCAAAGAAACAGTACCCCATCTTTCTCATTTAGTCAAAAAAAAGGGGTGGGGGGAAAGTATCTCCTTCATATTTGTTAAACATCAGACACATTCATCACTGTGGAGTACATCTGGGACCACCCACCAGCCAAGCTACCAGTGTTTCCAGACATTTTTCAGTTATGACTTGCTGCAAACTATTTATCAGTACTGTTACAACACAACAAACACCCTATAAACTGTAAAGCATTTTACAGATATTAACTATTATGATTTGATCACTGCTTCTTGTAGTTTTTTCTTCTTACTTTGGTCATGAGGGGTCTCTCATGGGAGTTGCTATGCACTCTAGCCCTTCCCTAAGAGGGCTCCAGGAATTTGATTGTAAATGATGACAGCATGTCTTTCACAGGTTGCTTCTTTAACAGGCAGACAGCCTAATGCCTATGTGTCTGACCCATGATCAGGTGTCTCTGTCACAGGAAACTTGCATATCCTGGAAGATGCCTTTGTGGCTCTTGTCTGACCTGTGCACAATTTATTCCAACCAAGATAGCCACTCTCTAGGAAAGCCCTGGCCAGGAAAGAAGTTAGGTTTAGGTATGTCAGTCAGGTGAGACACAGAGGAGGCAGCACAGGAAACTAACAGAGCAGTTTTTATTACTTATAGATCCCAGAGAGAAGAGGACAGCACACCTCACAAGGTCAACAGGAAGTGGGAAGCCATCCAGGACATGTACGCCCAACCAGTGGGTGGGGAGCAAGAGAGAGACCTGTAGGACTAAAGCCTTTATTGGGGTCCAAGGCACTACCCAAGCAAGTTTCTCTAATGGTGGGCTTAGAGTATGTAGTCATATCTGTAACTGAGTGGTAATCACTGAGGAATATCTGTATAGTCCGTGCAGAGCTTGGAGTCAGTGGGGGGAATCAAATAGGTTGCATCTTGCTGTACCATAGAGAGGTAGACACCAGGAAATGATTGTTGCTATGGTTTGGATGCTGGTCTCCTTCAAAACTCATATTGAAGTTTGATCCCCAATGTGACAATATTGGGAAATGGGGCCTAATGAGAGATCTCGGTCCCAGAAGTGGATCTCTCATGAACACATTAATGCCCTCCCTTGGTAATGAGTGAGTTCTCACTCTATTAGTTCCCACTAGAACTAGTTGTTAGGAGTCTGGCCTCCTTGGTTTCTCTGTTGCTTCCACTTTGCCATGTGATCTCCTTGCACACACTGGCTGCGTCCCACTTTTCACCATAAGTTGAAGTAGCTTAAGGTCCACACCTGATGCAGCTGCTCTGTCTTGGACTGCCAGCCATCAGAATTATGAACCAAATAAACCTCTGTTCTTTATAAATTACCCAGTCTCAGGTATTCTGTTATAGCAACACAAAACAGACTAAGACAGTTGTATAAGACATATCTGGATCAACCACCTTAAGGAACTGGAAGAGGCAGATAACTGGAAACTGTGTCCAGGGTGACTAGGCCCTGCTTCTGGAATAAGTTAAACCTATATTTAAAATAAATGTCAAGAAAACATAAAATTATAATAATTCACTTCAATTTTCTCCCAAAGTTTGCAAGAATTGGTGCCCTGGGTTCTCTCTTCTACATTGTTTTTCAATAGATAAAATTATTTTATTCCCAAGCAGGAGGAAAGTTATTTTTCATCTAACAGTAACCATCCCTGATGAAACAGGGATGTTGTCTCCAGAGGCTTGCTGTATTTTCAAACCTACTGACATAAGCAATTGCACAGTTGGTTCTGTGTCCCTTTTGGAAACCCAAAATGTACTTATTTTGATGTGACTACACCCCCAACAGCTGAGTCCTACCACACAGAACATGCTATCCCCAGGGGTACAAGATGAAATTCATTTCTGTCCATTCCATAATCTGAACCATTTTGTAAAATAAAAATTCAGGGTTTTATAGGCTTTAAGTAGAATATAATCCCTTGTTAAACTTTTTCCTTCCAAACTAGGAGAAAAACATATCTCATATCAAGTCTTCTTAGACTGTTATTTAAGTAACTAGCTACTTAGAAAAAAATGAAAAATAGTCTGGGTACTTAAATGAAAATTATGGCTATCATTTGCTCCATGATTTATGCTTTTCAAACATATTTCAAATCTATTATATCATTTATTCTTTGTAGCAACTATGTAGTTCCTAACTAGACAAATGGACTAACTCCTAGTTTACAGTCAGGTGAACACCACAGAAAGCCTAAGAGACCTACTATTTTACAGCTAGGAGGGATCTCAGAGATTATCTAGTTTCTGGAAACAGAAAACAGAGGCTCTGAAAGCCTCACATTTGCCGAAAGCCACACATCTAGCCAGTGGCACAGGGAAGAGAAGTCAGTTCTACTGAGACTCAGTGTTTACATAAAGCCAAAGGGTTCTTCATCCTAAAAGAGGACTAAATTTGCAGAATACTTTCATTGGTTAGATATCCTAACTACATGGGAGATTGATGGAGATGTCTGAACATTCTCACATTGAGGAACATATCTAAATTTCCCTCGAAAATGAAAAACTATAAAAATTCTTACTTATAAGTAGGCATGTCAATCAGCTTGTCATAGAAGATACAGCTAGACCAAATCAGAGAAAACATTTCAGCTTTTACAAGAAAATGAAATGACAAACTTTAAATATTCTCACTGTCTCTAGCCTCGAAGTTCATCTAGCACAGACAGGTGAGCTCTAAGCAATACACCCTCCTCCCAAGTTGATGGATTTTTATTGTGGTTTTTCTCCAACGGCATTTTTAAGGCTTGATAAATTAACAGTTCATTTCTCTTCAGGAAATACATTGGTCTAAAATATGTGGTTATATATTTTATATTTATTTGGATAGTATGGACCTCAGGTTACAAGTTCAGTTTAATTTAAAATCAGTTTCTTACATCTTTATAATGTCAGAGAGAACTACTGTGAAGACTGCAGTGTAACTCAGAGTGGCTCCATCACTAATGCACTGTATGAACTCGGAGAAGTTAAATCTCTCAGTCTCAGTTTTCTCCCTTGTGAAACAGGCTTACAAGTGCTTTGTTGCCCAATGGTTACTGTGAGGATCCAGCTTGATTCACCTCATCAGATGCTTGTGCATTACCAGTGCACTGTTATTGGGATCAAGAGAAACTGACACTAGAGCTGATTCTGACCTCAAGGGTGTTACACTTCCTTCTCTGGGACTGTTCTCTTATCTATAAATTGAGAGAGGGTAGAGGGGAGGGGTGGACAATGGTGTTTTCCCTAGAGTCACTCCCAGCACTAATACCCTATGGGCTACAAATGAGTGGGACATACTGACAATAATACAGCAAAGCAACTGAGGATGAGGAAAGAAACAGGGGCATGCTGGAGAACCAGCTACAGCTTCTACCAGCTGCTGAAGAGTCAAAAGATAGCAAGAGCATCTTCATAGGATAATTCGCAGAGGCTTTGTAAGAGACTGATAACAGCTGACATGATAGCAGTCCTCTCCTCCCTGGGCAGCTACAGTGGAGAAGACATGTTCTCTCAGAGAGTAACAGCTCTCAGTGCAAAAGTACAAGGGTACTTTTAAAATTTTGTGGGTTTTCTCTTTCTGCGCCTGGCTTATCTCACTTAACATAATTTTCTCTAAACTCATCCATGCTGCTGCAAATGGCAGAATTTCATTCTTTTTTATGGCTCAGTGGTATTCCATTGTATATATGAACCACATTTTCTTTATCCAGTCATCTTACCCTGACTATCAACACATTATATACATCTTTTGAAATATAACTCTTTACCCCATAAATATGTACAATCAATATATTTCAATAAAGAACTGAAAACAAATTTTTTTAAATGGTTAACTGGGGGGAAAGTTCATGGGGAAAATAGAATTAAAAGATAATACAAGTCTTTCTATGAATTTTTTGAAGTGCCCTTGTGTCTTCTAAAGGAGAAGACAGAAGTGGAAGACTATGGATGGGTAGAAACATGAAGGGATGGTGTTGGAGATGAAACAGGAAGATAAAATGTACCAGGATGTCTCAGAGACAAACATGACTTGCATTTTTGTACAACTAGAGGAGACTTAAAGACCCCTTTGGAATCTATCTGCATGACATATACGCTTAAAGTCTCTTTGTTGGGAGCTCTTTTCTAATTTGGAAAATTGGGGAGGAAAAATGAGCACAGACCAAAAAAGGTAATTGCTTCCCATCCGGTCCTTGGGACTGGATTTAAACATTGAGGGGGAGATGGTTTAGGACTAGAGGCTGAAAGACCATGTGAGTTGTTGGCACTAGCTGGGTCATTGCTCAGGAGCCAGATGACAAAGTGAGACACAGAGCAGAGAACATAACTAACTGCATGGAGACACCCCTCAGCCCCCCTGGTAGACAGTGGCTCTGAGAAAACCAGGAAAAGGCACTCTGTGCGGACAATGGCATTCCTATGTCATTCTTATGCTCAGACAATACTGAAATCCCTTTAAGTGGATTAAGTGTAGCAGATATCAGTACAATGCTGAAGCAAGAACACAAAGAGGGTCCCCATGAGATTATAGATGGCAGGCCATTTCAAGAGAAATTCCCAGAAGTTTCAAAAGGACTTTGCAATGACTGAAATTCTTGCATGATCAGATGAATTAGTCATATAAATGACACTAATAGGTCATTTATACTATCAGGCTTTACAAGAGTTGATTCTTCTCTCCATTTCTGAATTATCACTGCAGCTTCTTTACTGATGGTGCCTCCAAGGTACCAAGTGTGATATCACGGAAAGAGCTTGCAACTAATTATATAACCCCCAAATTCTCTCATTACTTGCCTTGTAATTAGCACTATAATTCACCTTATAACTCTAGAGTCATACTAACTCCTTCCCCTCCCTTACTACATACACCCAATTATCAAATTCACTCAGTTCTCTTTAATTGGCTCTCAAAGGCCTCTTCTCCTCTTAAACCCTATTCATCACTTCTTACAAGACTGCAATGATCTCCTATTTAGTTTCTCTAACTCAAGTGTAAAACCTACGTTTCATCTTTCACACTGTTGCCAAATATTATCATATCATTCTTCTTAAAATCTTTCAGAGGTACCTGGGGTCTTCAGGATAAAAATCCAAACTTCTCAGTATGACTATGATCATGCTCCTACCTACATTTCCAGCCTTAACTCCTCTTGAACTGTGCCCCTCGCTTACACAGAACTGCTGCACTTCCCAGAAGGCATCATGCTCTCCTACCCATATGTGGCTTTACACCTGCTGCTCCCCTGTTCCCCAGCCCTTCCTTCACCCACCCAACTCCTACTCTTTGGCCAAATCTCACTCACCTGTTACCCATCCAAGGAAAACTCTATATCCTGGGCGAGGGAAATCTTTGTGCTTCCACTGGATACGGCTGAGGCTTCTTCTATATCACACTATATTTTTGTACTACCATGTCTCTGTTCCCATCAGAGAAAGCACATTTTGAAGGCAAATTTTATGCCCTGTATTTCTGAACTTTTAGTGCCTAGAGCAGAATCTGATATATACATACCTCTTTTAAGTTTAAAAAATGAGAAAAAATGAATAAATGAGTGATTGACAGAATGAATGTGTGAATTTCATGTCTCCAATTCCTCATAAGTAAATTAGTATCACTAATCTGCCTCACAAAATCATTGTAATAAATTTTTTTAAACTTTGTTGAAGGTTAAAATGCCAAAAAATATTAGTTATTAATGAAAAATTCTTACAACTGTCAATTCTCATGGCCTTGTTCCTTCCATTGCACCTGCTCTGCCAATCCTCAACTTTGGAGTCTCCCATTCTCCTATTAATCTGCTTCTGTTTTTTCACTACACAGCCCTACTGGGTAAAACTTTAAAAACAAACTGATTAGCAGCTGTGGAAACATTCACCACCCTCCTAAAGTCCTCCCAATGCTATCCCTCATTCTCAATGAATAACCAAGTCTCAAAATTCACCAAGACATTATTTGATCAACTGTCCTTTCTTTGACATCCTATCTTAATTCCAAGCATCATTTTCCCTTTATACTCCTATCTCAAAGTCAGATCTCTTTACTCCGTTCCAAGCTTAACCCATCTACTAATTTAGTAGAAATATTTTAGCTATTTTTTTCTATTCCTAGGTCTGTGTGCTGACCACAAGTCAGCTGAAACCTAAATTTCAAAAGATTAGAAAATCTTTGTTGGATTCCATTCTCCAACCAAAACAGGGTGCTTTCAGCTGAAACTATATAAAAAGTCAACTCAAATCAGCTTACACACAAAAAAAAATTAATTCACTGGAGGAAAAATTCATGAGTAGGCCAAGGTTCAAGACTAGCTGATCTAGCATTTCAACCACATAATCCAAGACCTACATGCTTTCTATTTCTTCACCACCATGCACAGCTTTATCTTAATTCCAGTTTCCCTTGTGGTTGTAAGTCGGTAACAAGTTGGGGCCATAGGTTCCTCATTTATATATGTGGGGAAGAGAGATCAACTTCTGACCATGCTCTGGTGTATACTAGATCTCTAAGACAGGCAGGTCAGAGGAGCAGTGGGGGGCACACACGCTGCAATCATACTGCTTATGCCCAAACTCTACTGCTGCCCCTATCTGGCCAAGACATTTATGTCTCTACACCTTAGTGTTTTTTTCCTGTCGAGTGATGTTAATAATAGTACTTACCTTTTTTTTGGAAAGATGACTGACTAGAGGCAGCCTGCTCTCACCTCTAATGCAAAAAAGTCCAAGCAATAAGTAGTCACCTGTAGAGTAGAGTATCTAGGAAAAAATGACAGACTCCAGCAAAACAGTGACAAAAACCCCCCAAGACCTGAATTTGTGACAGCAACATAGAAAGACATTGGAAGCAGCTCACCAACACCAGCATGGAGACTTGAGAGACCCTGAACTGCTGGGACAAGAGGGCAAGGGTAGGCAGTTGGCACTCCCACTGCAGGCACCTGCAGATCAGGCTGTAATGTAGTCCTCAGGGGCAGTGATCATAGTGCAAGCAGCTGCTAAGAGCCCACACGACTGTATTTTTTTCAGAGGGGAACTATATGCTGAGTCCTCCCCACGTCCCTTGGTCCCAGGCTGCTGGCTGGACATCACCATTTTGGAATAGGAGCCAAGGGAACTCAGAGTCCCACTGACCCAGCTCTGCCTCCCACAGTGGATGGCATGGGAATAGCAAGCTGGCTGCCTGGATCCATGTCTTCCTTCCCCTGGGAGCTCAGTACCCTGCCTGACTCCATGCTCTCCCCAGCCCCAGTTGACAGTGAGTAGGGACTTTATCCTCCTTCCCTGTGAGCTTGGAGTCCTGCCTACCATAGTGGACAGGTCCACATCAGTGGAAAGTGGGGGGAGCATTCTGGGCTCCTAGATCCACATCCTCCTTCCCCCAGGACCTCAGAGCACCATCCCTACCCCAGCAGACAGTGAGCAGGGATTGTGCCAGTCCCCTGCACTGGTCACCTGGATCAATGCCAACTTTCCCTGGGAGCTCTGAGGCCACCTGACATACCAAGCCTGCCTACGCAAGCAGAAAGGGTGTGGGGAGCAAGTTAGCACTTACCATTGTGAGCACCTAACCAAACCTAAGTCACTCAATCTGACTATAGAACATTTCTACAGGTAAGAGTCTCTCCCTTCAAAAACTACTCCAAAAATTAAAAGAAGTGACCACATCACCAGATACCCAGAAATCAATGCAGAGATATGAGAAGCATGAAAAAACAGGGAAACATAACAACCCAAAAGAAGACAATGATTCTCCAATACCAGACCCCAAACAACAGGAAGCTATTAAAATACCTGAAGAGGAATCCCAAATGACAAACCTAAGGAAGCTCAACATGATGCAAGAAAAAATAGATAGAAATCACTATGAAGACAGAAAAATAACACAGGATATATATGAGAAATTTAACAAAGAGATAGAAACTATAAAAAAGAACCAAGCAGAAATCCTGGAACTGAAGAATTCATTCAATGAAATAAAAAGTACAACTGAGAGCTTAATAGGCTAGAACAAACAAAAGAATAAAATTCTGAACTAGAAACTTTTTTAATTAACACAGTTGGACCAGAAAAAAAAGAATTTTTAAAAAATGAAGGCAGCCTACAAGATCTATCTGACAACCTTAAGTGTACAAACATACATATTATGGGTGTACCAGAAGGGCAAGAGAAAGGAAAAGGCATTGGAAGCCTATTTACTGAAATAATAGATGAAAATTTAACAAGTATTGAGAGACATATGGTCCCCCAGATCCAACAACCTCAAAGATCCCCAAACAGATTCAACCCAAAAAGGACCTCCCCAAGACACATTGCAGTCAAATTGTCAAAAGTCAAAGACAAAGAAAGAATTCTAAAAAGAGCAAAAGAAAAGTGTCAAATTATTTATGAAGGAATCCCCATCAGACTAACAGCAGACTTCTCAATAGAACCCTTACAGGCCAAGAGAGAGTGGGATGATATATCCAGAGTACTAAAAGAAAAAACCTGCCAACCAAGAACACCATACCCAGCAAAGCTATCCTTCAGAAAAGAAGAAATAGTATCTTTCCCAGACAGACAAAAACTGTGGGAATTCATCGCTACAAGACTGGCCTAACAAGAATTCTACAAGGGAGTTCTACATCTGGTATCAAAGGAGTGATGACTATCATCACGAATACTTGAAAAAGAATAAAAACAACTAGTAGAACAAATACACAAATGAGAAAGAAAAACAATATTCTTTTACTACCAAAAAAATCCACCAATGTCAAAGACAAGAAATAAGAGGGAAAGAAAGGAACAAAAGAAATATAAACAACCATAAAAAATTAATAGAATTGCAGGAATAAGGCAATACCTTCAATAACAACCTGGATGTAAATGGGTTAAATTCCCCACTTAAAAGACATAGACTGGCTGAATGCATTTAAACAACTAAACCCAACTATATGCTGCCTGTAAGAAACTCACTTCACCAATAAAGACACACACAGACTAATAGTGAAGGGACAGAAAAAAATACTCCATGCAAATGGAAACCAAAAATGAGAAGGAGTCTCCATACTTGTATCAGATAAAAGAGACTTTAAACCAAGCACCATAAGAAGAGATAAAGAAGGAGATTATTTAATGATAAAAGGATCAACGCAGCAAGAAGATATAGCAACCATAAATGTAGGCACCCACCATTGGAGCACCCAGATATATAAAGCAATTGTTATTAGATCTAAAGGAAGAGATTGACCCTGACACAATAATAGCTGGGGACTTTAACATGCCTCTCTCAGCATCAGACAAGTCATCTACACAAAATACTAGCAGAGAAATATTGGATTTAAACAGCATCTTAAACCAAATGGACTTGACAGGTATTTACAGAACATTTCATCTAACAACTGCAGAATACACATTCGTCTAATCAGCATAGGATCATTCTCCAGGATAGATCACATGTTAGGCCACAAATAAATTCTCAACAAATTTTAAAAGACTGAAATTATATAAAGTATATTTTCAGACCACAATGGAATAAAACTAGAAATTAACAACAAAACTTGGGAAAATATACAAATACATGGAAATTAAACAACATGCTCCAGAATGATGAGTGGGTCAAAGAAGAAATAAAGCTGGAAGACAAAAAATTACTTGAAATGAAAGAAAGTACAAGCAAAATTTACCAAAACCTACAGGATACTGCAAAAGCAGTACTAACAGGGAAGACTATTGCAACAAGGCCTTACATCAAAAAAGTTGAAAGATCCCAAATAAACAACCTAGTGGTTACACCTCAACGAACTAGAAAAGCAAGAACAATACAACCCCAAAATTAGCTTCTAGAAAGAATAAATAACAGAGCAGTACTAAATGAAATAAAGGCCAGAAAAAAAAGATTGATGAAACAAAAAGGTGGCTTTTTGAGAAGATAAGCAAAATTGACAAAACATTAGCTAACTAACCAAGAAAAGAACCAAACATCAAATCAAAAATGAAAATGGAGACATTACAACTGATTCTACAGAAATGCAAAGAATCATTACAGATTACTATGAACAACTATATACCAACAAATTAAAAAATCTATAAGAAATGGATTAATTTCTGGACACATACACCCTACCAAGACTGAACCAAGAAGAATTATAATACCTGGACAGAAAACAATTTTTAATCAATAATCAATAGTCTCCCAACAAAGAAAAGCCCAAGACTGTACAGCTTCACTGCTGTATTCTACCAGACTTTTAAAGAAGATTTAGTACCAATTCTTTCCAAATTATTCCAAAAAAAAAAAAAAGTCAAAGCAGAGGGTATTCTCCCAAACTCATTCTATTAGGCATCGCCCTGATACCAAAACCAGACAAAGACACAACAAAAAAAGAAAACCATAAGCTAATATCCTTGATGCACTTAGATGCAAAAATTCTCAACAATGTGAGAGAAAACAGAATCCAACAGTGTATCAAAAAGATTACACATCATGATCAAGTAGGATTCATCCCAGGAATGTAAGGATGGTTCAGCATATGCGAAACAATAAATGTGATATACCACATCAACAATAGGAAAGATAATAATCATATGATAATCTCAATAGATGCAGAAAAAGCATTTGATAAAATTCAACATCACTTTATGATTAACAACTCTCAACAAATTAGGCATAGAGGAAAAGTATCTCAACATAATAAAAGCCATATATGGCAAACATCAACCTGATGAAGAAAAGCTAAAAGCCCTTTCTCTAAGAAGAGCAACAAGACAAGGATTCCCAAGTAATAAAGGGCGTCCAAGTTGGAAAAGAGAAAGTCAAATTGTCCCTCTTTGCAGATATCATAACCTTCCATATAGAAAAACCTGCACATGCCACCAAAAAACTTATAGAGCTGGTAAATTCAGTAAAGTTGCAGGATATAAAATCAATGTACAAAAGTCACTAGTGTTTCTACAAACCACAATAAACTAGGAGAAAAAGAAATCAAGAAAGCAATCCCATATACATTACCTACCAAAAAAAATAAAATACCTAGGAATAAATCTAACCAAAGAAGTGAAAGATCTCTATAATGAAAACTACAAAACACTCATGAAAGAAATTAAAGAGGACATAAAAACAGTGGAAAGCATATTCCATGCTCATAGATCGGTAGAATTAATGTCATGAAAATGTCCATAGTACCCAAAGTGATCTACAGATTCAATGCAATCTCTATCAAATTACCAATGACATTCTTCATAGAAGTAGAAGCAATCATAACACTCATATTGAACAAGAAAAGACCCCAAATAGCCAAAGTAATCCTGAGCAAAAAGAGTAAAATCAAGAGGCATTACACTACCTGACTTTAAATTATACTATAATGCTATAGTAACCAAAACAGCATGGTACAGGCATAAAAAGAGACACTTGGACCAATGGAGCAGAATAGAAAGTCCAGAAATAAACCCACATACTTACAGCCAACTGATCTTTGATAAAGGCTCTAAAGACATTTGGAAGGGATAGCCTCTTCAATAAATGGTGCAGGGAAAATTGCATATCCATGTGATTAAGAATAAAAAAAACATAGGACTAGGCAAAGATTTTATGAATGAGACCTCAAAAGCATAAGCAACAAAAGTAAAAATACGCAAATGGGATCACATCAACCTAAAAGCTTCTGCACAATAAAGGAAACAATCAGAGTGAAAAGAAAACCTACAGAATAGGAGAAAAATATTTGCAAACTATGTATCTGACAAAGGGTTAATTTCCAGAATATACAAGGACCTCAAGCAACTCAATGGTAAAAAAATAAATAAAAATAACCCAACTAAAAACATGGGCAAGGAAGCTCAATAGACATTTCTCAAAAGTAGACCTACAAATGGCCAACATCACTAATCATCAGGGAAATGCAAATTAAAACCACACTGAGATACCATTTCACCCCAGTTGTACTGGCTATTATCGAAAAGACAGAGAAAAACAAATGCTGGCATGGATGTGGAGAAAGAAAGGGGATCACTTACACATAGCTGGTGGTATTGTAAATTAGTACAGCCATCATGGAAAACAGTTCTCAAACAACTACAGATAGAACTACCATATGACCCAGCAATCTCACTACTGGGTATATACTCAAAGGAATGGAAACCGTCATGTCCAATGGATACATGCACCACCATATTCATTGCAACTGTATTCACAATAGCCAAGATATGGAACCAATATAAATTTCTCTCAAAAGATGATTGGATAAAGAAAATGTGCTACATACACACAATGGACTACTCAGACATAAAAAAGAATGTAATTCTGCCATTCACTGCAACATGGATAGCTTAGAAAAAATTATGTTAAGTGAAATAAGCCAGGCACAGAAAGAGAAATACCACATGTTCTCACTGAGAATAAAACAAGCAAACAGAAACATCAATAATAAGTTGGACTGTTAAAATCAGAGAGAACTATGGTTACTGGAGGTGGGAAAGGAGAAGGAGGAGAAGGGGAAGAAGGGAAAGGAGGGGTAGTGAAAAGCTGATTAATGGACACAAAAGTACAACAAGATATAAAAAATAAGCCTTGTTGGTATCAAGTCGACCCAGAATTCTACAATAAATAGTGTTTTACTGCATGCAACCCAACATCTAAAAGAGTGGAGGTAAAATGTTCACATCACAGAGAAATTAAGTTTTGCAATGATGAATAGGCTAATTACCCTGGGTAGATTAATATATATTGTATACGTGTACTAAAATACACCTCTGTATCCCATAAATATGTGCAATCAATATGTTTCAAATAAATTAGTAAAACATCAGTTTTCAAAAAAAACAAACAAAAATAATAGTACCCACCTCATGGGGTTGTTATGAGGACAAAATGAGTTAACATTTGTAGAGTACTCTCAACACCTCTTTGGTACTTTGTGAGCTCTTCATAAGTGTTTGTTGCATAAAAATAATTGGCATAGGCTTCCAGTCAAGCTGGAAGAACAGACGGTCCCCCAGCATCACTCTCTCCCACAAATCAACAAATTCACAACTATTAAAAAGCAATGACAGCCAAGCTGGGGCTTCTAGAGCTCAGGAGAAGAGGAGAGACATATGGAGTGCATGAAGGCAGGAGAAGCCACAAGAGAGAGAAAGGACCCCTCTGACCATTTCAAACCCAAGCCACTTCAAGGTTTGAGTTGGTGAGCGCATGAAGCAAGAGCAGGCAAATGCCGTAGCTGTGCCCTTCCTATGAGGTTGCTTGGAGTGGGCAGAGGAGAAGAGGACTTCGGTGGCCTTCAGGCCAGCAAGACTACTAACAGGGTTCCCAAGGACCCACATAGGAGAAGCCCCAACTGAAAAAAGGAGCCACTCAGAGGCCAGAGAGTCCTCGCAAGAGACTAGTGCATGGCCCATCCCGTGGGAAGTGTTTGGAGTGTGGGGGGTGGGGGAGACAGGCCACCAGGAGAACATTGGGGCACAGCATGGACAGCTGATCTGCCACCCAATCAACATAGGCCCACTCTGTGCAGACTGGTCAGGAGTACAGAACTGCAGGAGATGCAGTTTGCTGAAAAGACTCAGGTCCAGACCAGAGTTTCTACACAACCCAGGTGTACCAGATCTCACAAGACCCATAAGTACCTACAAAGTCAACCATTAAAACCTGAGCTGCACAAAAAGCCTTCCCCAGGGAATCAGTAGCAAAGCAGCTATTTAGCTCAACCACAGGGCTCAAGAGCTGGTCCCCACAAGATGTTCCCCCATCTTAGAAGTAAGCAAAGGACAACAAATTAGTTCCAGGGCAGAGTTTAAGTAGTAGAAACAGCAAATAAGCCAACACAGAACTGAAAGAAAAACAAAATACCCACGGACCAGAAACAAAGTTTGTTATTAACTAGTAAAGGTCTCACTTTACCAAAGAACATCTACAAAACCTAGAAGGACTGGAAACCCTCTGGACCTCCAAGCCAGGGGAGGGCTTTGGGGCCTCACCCATGCCCCCAACACTGACAACCAGCCCAATGACAACCACCAAGCTGCCACAGGAAGCATCCCGGGCCCCCAAACTGGGACAGTGGGGTTCTGAGGGCCTCAGCCATGCACTCCCAACACCTTCAACCAGACCAGCAACAACCACCAAGCTGCCACAGGAAACACCCCAGGCTCCTGAGCCAAGGCATTGGGGGGCTGAGGGTTTCAGCCACACCCCCCTGACATCTGCATGCAGCCCAGCAATGACTGAGCCACCACTAGAAGCCACCACTGGAAGCCCCCGGTCTCCCCTGCAGGAATGAGGGCAGTGACATGGGCCTTAACCATGCACCCCCTTCCTCTCACCCCCTCCCACTGAATTGCCCCACAAAATCACCTTAGAATGTAAAAACAGATGGAGCCAGGGTCTGACCCCTCCTCCCACAACCAGGCACACCGCCACTGCCATGGGGCACACTGGGGGTCCTGAGGTACGGAGCCAGGGACCACCCCTCCTCCCACAACCAGGGAAGGAGCACACCAAAAACCACTTCCATGTGACCACTGCCACCACAATAGCCACAGCTGCTGCAAAAGTGGCTAGACGCCACAACCCCTGTGCAGATGGTCTGCAGCCACTTGAGTGCATTGACACAAGAAGAGTCACCAGCAGAGACCAAAGAAAAGAAGAGGATCTATGTATTAGTCCATTTTTGTGTTGCTATAACAGAATGCCTGAAACTGGGTGATTTATAAAGAAAAAACAACATTTATTGCTTACAGTTTCTAAGGCTGGGAAGTCCAAAGTCCATCTGGTGGTGGCGACAATGACTCAGGGATCTCACATTGCAAAATGGTGGGAGCAGAGAGAGAAAGACAGACTCTCCTCTTCTTTTAAAGCCCTCAGAACCACACCTCTGACCACCATTTATAATCCATTTGCTACGGCATGATCCTACAATCCAATCACCTCTTCAAGGCTACACCTTTCAATTACCATAATAGGATTTTCCACCCTCTTAACAGTCACAGTGGGAGCCAAGTTTCTAAAACATAAAACTTGGAGGACACAATTCAAGATTCAATAGTTTTGGAGGACACAATTCAAGATTCAATAGTTTTAGGGGAACATAATTCAATCCACTACAATGTGTCTCTCACAAAGCCCATTCCAGAGCAAAAGAAGCAGCATCTACACTACAATAATATTGGGGGACCTGAACACACCTCTCTCAGCACTGGACAGAACATCTAGGCAACAAATCAACAGAGTAACTGTTACTCTTTCAGAAGGAAAGAAGAAATCTAGGGTTATCAGAGGTAGAAGGTGGGTAGAGGGAGGGGGGATGGGGAGAGACTGGATAAGGGGCATAAAGAATAAATGTGATTTGTAATAATATATATGCTAATAATACTGATTTGATCAACATATGTCAGTGTTGAACCCCAAAAATATGTATCATCAATTATGATTCAATAAAAATAAAATACATCCTTACAAAAAATAACTGGCATAACTCCTAGTTTGTCTGCCCAGAGATCCCCACCTTAAGTTTGATTTCAAGCTTTTCCTCTTCTTCAAGGTTTTCCATGAATCCTCATGGTTCTTCCAAGTCCCCCTACAACTTCTCATTTTTTTTTTCTTTCTTTTCTTTTTTCTGACCAGTAAGGGGATCGCAACCCTTGGCACGGTGTGGTCGGCACCACACTCAGCCAGTGAGAGCACTGGCCATCCCTATGTAGGATCCGAACCTGTGGCCTTGGTGCTACCAGCGCCGACTCTCCCGAGTGAGCCACGGGGCCGGCCCCAACTTTTCATCTTTCAAGCAGAGAGTACATTGGTTTATTATAATTGCTTCCTGTATTAAATCTGTAATTTCCTTGAGAGAAAAAAAAAAAAAAAAAAAAACATTTCTTTTTTGTATTTTTTTTTTTTTTTTTAATAAATGGCCTCATGTCTTAGACCTACACTGGAAAAGCTTAATGAATGATTTACTGGGAAATAACAGGAATAGGAAGAAGATACAGGATACGACCTTAAGAAAAACAGATAAAATAATATCTGTGTAGGTCAGAGTGGAGCAATGGATGAGTCTACCTCACTGCAAATATGAATACAGTGGTGTGGCTGGAACAAGCTTGCTCCAGATTGTGAATACTAAGTGCTAAATTTTCAGGAATATTGCAAGTTGGTTGTCAAACACAGACATTATTAAAAATTAGATTGCACGAACTTATAATTAAATTACATTAAAAACCAAGGTAAGAAATACTGTGGAAAAAAAAAAAAACCAAAATAACTTCTCATGAGGGTCTCTGAAGAAAACTTTCCCAGAAGCCTAACTTTTCCTTGTGTCTCATTAAATCACATGTTGATTTCTAAACCAATCATTGAGAAAAAGAATGAAAATACCTTCAGGTCAATCAGGCCCACCACTAAGCTGAGGATGACTCCCCAGCCACATTAGGAAAGGGTGGAAATGTAATCAGGGCGTCAACCACAATGTCCATGACACCCCCCAAGCTGCCCTCTCATACTCTAGGGCATTCTGCCTCTAGCTTTTCTCTTGTGGCTTAGTAAATCAGGTTTCCTCCAGTCTCACCAGGTTCCTATCCCTTTCCACTTGAGGTTCCACAAAGCCTGGAAGAGTAATACAGCATCAATGTAAGAGCTGCTGCTATCCTCCAGAAGAAAGAACTCTCCACTAAAGTATATGTGTCCTAAAGCCACAAGCCTATATTCTCTCTAGTCATCTTCACATTTAAATCACCCTGTATTCCACACACAAGTATAGCAAGTAGAACCATCTCCCCAACCCTAGGTTGTGTTTGTCAACTGAGAGCTCCAATTTCACAGCCAGTTAGGCTCTCCCTAGGATCCCATCTGGGCTAGAAAACAGACAATATAGTGTCCTCCTTCAGCTTATCTCCCAAGCAGTCATGTTTGAATTCCCTCCTCCTTCAGACACAAAGATTTCATGCAGAATATCTCATGCCAAAAGACTATTCCAGCCTCTCCGCTAGTCTCCCAAAGTGCTCAGACTTACCTGCACCCCAACAGAGGACATGGCCTAGAGAAACTAGCAGGCAGGAGTAGGATATGATAAGCTTTGGAGTTAGACAACTTCTGACACAAATATGAGTGTACACTCAAAGTTTTTCTCTCAGCCTTAGTTTTCTCATCTAAAAGTTATGTTGATATCCAACGTCACACAGTTGCATCATTTGGGGTAAACTACTTTCTCTTTCAGTCTCAAGTTTTCTTCACTGAAAAATGTGGTTTAGTAGGGCCCATAGCACAGGACCGCTGTATCAAGTAAAATAGTGAACACAGTATCTAAAAGGATGCCTGACTCATAGCAGGTCCTCAAGTGTTGTTTTCTCCCCAGTCTATTTTATTCCTCAGTTGAGGAGAAATGTGGCAGGGGTGATGTAATAACAACTGTAAGTTATTAAGGGTGACTACGTGCTAGGCACTGTGCTAAAGTCCTTATACTAATTGTCTTATCTGATCTCCACAAGAACAGCCAATGTCGGAATTAATGTCCCCTCTTCTATGAAGGAATTAATGTCCTCTATTCTATTTTTCTATGAAGGAATGTCAGAACTAATGTCCTCTATTCTATTTTTCTATGAAGGAATGTCAGAACTAATGTCCTCTATTCTATTTTTCTATGAAGGAATGTCAGAACTAATGTTCTCTATTCTATTTTTCTCCGATGAGAAAACGGAGGCTCAGAGTTGAATAGGTGGGACAAGGTTGAAGATTCTTAAGTGACGAAGCCAAGACTGAAATCTAGGGCTGTCTGACTCAGCGACTACACCAGTAGCCTCACGAACATGGCTGCATTGGGGGCACAGCAGGTACAAATGAAATAATGGCAACCTTGGGACTCTTCTGCGAATGTGTTTAGAAAGCAGAAAATGTGGGTTGTCAAATCACCCCCCTCACTGGACCTTGCCCCTGAGAAAAGAATTGGAGGTTTGTCCTTAACCCTCTTTTCTCTATTGCTTTGACCACCTGTTCTTGATCTACCTGCCAGAATATGTCCTGCTAGTATCCTCTTATCAAGTTGTGTTAGTTGAGTAAATAACGATCTCTTTAAGCTGTATCTCTTCATCACTAACACTGGATTTTAACAGCATTTTCCTCATAAGGGTTCTTGGAGGAGCAAATGATAATATGTTTGTAAAGCATTTAACCTGATATGTAATAATCAATAGTTCTCAATAATAACTATTATTTTTGATTCAGATTTTAACTGGGGTTATCAGGTCCCTTAAACTCTAGATAAGGTTGGCATGAACTCCCATTTTTATATTAGAAAAGTTCATGACCTCCCTAAAGTTTCTGCAAACTCCTAGTAGGGCAGGGAGTGCTTATACTCTTGTTACCTCTGGCTCCAAGCTCTACTGAGGTAGCTCAGTGTATGGATTGTTTTGTTGTCCCATGTGGCTATTCCTAATTGCACTTTCCACATATGGGACTCAATTCCTTCAGCTGATTAATATTCATTTTCATTCATATTCCCTCCCCCCCCCACACACACACACAGAGCATGTACATGTATTACTTATACAGGTCTTCTCTCTGTGAATAAGATGGGATTTATATTGAAGCAAACTGAACTTTAAAAATATGTACTAGACAACTCTGTTCTTAAAAAGTCCCTTGGCTCATTTTGTATTTCAAGCTCTAGACCACAGTAGTGTTGTCTGATTGTATTTGCTCTCTCCCGTTCCACCTGTGCTTTCCCACAACCCTAGACTCCGGTTGTTCCTTACATAACAAAATCTGTCTTTTCGTTATAGCCCTACTAACCTGTGCCCCAAGAGTATCAATTTCTACCCCAGTGGTTAAGAAAATATTTTCACTCTACTTAATCATCATGATGAATCATTTATTCATCCTTGGCCCTAGTTCTCAGACCTTTTGGCAGCTTTATGTCATAGTTAAAGTTTCCATCTGAGTAGGGCTAGGATTTTAGGAATAGAAAATAAGACTACTTTAAAGTCACTAATTCATTAATTAAGTCTTTTTGTGCACATTTGCTGAGTTTAATCTCCTACATTCTGAGGATATCTTAGTGAACAAGACAGATTAGGTCAAAATAATTAAAGTTGTGCTGTATATCATAGAAAGAAGTACAAAGTACCATGGGGATATGTGAGACAAAGATGATCAAGGATTTAGAGGAAAACAAACTCAGTGAGAAAAGAAATGGAAGATAAACAAAAGAACCAAAATGAACCTCTAGAGGTAAAAATTACAGTGTTTGAAATGATCATATTACTCTATTGGAATAACAGCAATTTAAAGACTGAAGAAAATATCACCAAACTTGAAATCTTCGCAATAGACCCTATCCAAAAGGAGGAGGATATAAGAACCAGAGAAACATATGACAAAAAATAACTCAGCCTCCGTGACCTGTGGGACCATATCAAGCAATTTAATTTATATGTAATTGGAGCCCCAGGAAAGAAAAAAGAGGGGGGAGCAAAAATATATATATTTAAATATCCAAATTTTTTTCTCCAAATTTGATGAAAACTATAAACCCACAGATCTAAGAAGCTCAATGAAACTCAAGTTAGATAAACACAAGAAAACAAGACCAAAGCATATCATAATCAAATTGCTGAAAACCATGAAAGTAGATAAGGTAGAACACATTATTATAAACAAAAGCTAAGAAATACCACACATTTCACAACAAAAACTGTTTGAGCAAGGAGAAAACAAAATTTTGTTAAAGGGCTGAAAGAAAAAAATATAACCGTAAACCTAGACTGCTATGTTCAATAAAAACATCCCTTGAACATGAGGCAAAATAAAGACTTTTTCCAGACAAATAAGAACTGAGAGAATCTTTCACTGGCATATGTGTACTACAAGAAATATTAAAGGAATTTATTTAGGAAAAACAAAATTATTTAAGATGGACACTTAGATCTACAAAAAGGAAGGAACAGACCTAGAAATGATTAATACTGTATGTCAGTTAAATGTAAACTACATTATCTCAATTTTAAATTTCTTCAAATGAGAACTGACTGTGTAAAGCAAAAATTAGAATGTATTTTGGGATTTATAACATGTAGAAGTAAAATTTATGACAACAGTAGAACAAAAGATGGAGGGAATGAAAGTATACTCTTATAGGGTATTTATACATGAAGTGGTAGAATATTATTTTAATATCTTTGAAGGTGCACTGTGAAAAGCTAAAGATGAGTATACTAAACCAATAGCAAGCACTAAAATAAAAAGATATTGTTAATCTCAGAGGTGATAAAGTAGAATACTAAAAAATGTTCAGATAAATAGCAAAAAATGTTCAGATAAAGAGCGAAAGGAGGAGAAAGAACAAATGCGACAAGCAGAAAACAAATAGCATGGCAGATTTAAACCCAAAGATAAGCAGAAAGAGCAATATTGCATAATTCACTTCTATGTGGAATCTTAAAAAGTCAAACATATAGAAAAAGAGCAGAACAGTGGTTACGAGAGATGAGGAGAGGTGGAGGAAAAGGGGAGATATAGATTAAAGGACAAAAAGTTGCAGTTATGTAGGATGAATAAGTCTAGAAGATATAATATATAGCATGATGACTATACTTAGTAATGTTGTACTGCATACTGGAAAGTTGCTAACAGAGAAGATTTTAGGTCCTCTTACCCCCCCACCAAAAAAGAAAACGGGTAACTACATGAGATGATGGATATGTTAATTAGCATCAAAACATCATGTTGTACACCTTAAATATACACAATAAAAAATGTCAATTCCAAAAAAATAAATAAATCTAGCCACATAGATAACTATATATGAAATACAAGTATTTTGAACACTTCATTTGAAAGGCAGATTGTCAGACTGTATGAAAAAGCAAGACCTAATTATAAATTGTCTACAAGAACCTTACTTTAAATATAAATGACACAAAGTTTAAAAGTGAAAGGACAGAAAAGCATATTCCATTCTAAAATTAATCATAAGAAATTAGAATGGCTATATGAGACAAAATAATATTCTGAGGAATAAAGCGGAGCATTTTATAATGATAAAGGGATCAATTCATGGAATAGACATAATAACCCTAAGTGTACATGAACTCAATAACATAACTTCAAAATACATGAATCAAAAATGGACAAAACTTAAAGGAGAAACAGACAACCTACAATTATAATTGTAGATTAAACAATTCTTAGTTATCCCAAGTGGACAATCAGAAAACCAAGGTGACCTAAATGACAATTATAGAACATTTCACCTGACAAGAATGAAATATATATACAAATATACACTAGCACAGAAAATATCGTGGGACGTGAAACAAATCAAGAAATTTAAAGTGATTGAAATTTTGCCAAAGACATTGTCTGTTCACATTGGGATTTAATTAGAAATCATTAAAATAAGGATATCTGGAAAATCCACAGATATTTAGAAGTTAAACAACATAGTTCTAAACAACCCATGAGTTAAAGAATGACCGAAAGGGAAATTAGAAAATAGTTTTAACTGAATTAAAAGGGAAGTCAGAAAATAGTCTGAACTGAATTAAAGTGAAAACACAACGTATCAACATTTATGGGAGGCAGCTAAATCTGTGACTAGAAGGAAACTTATGACTTGAAATACTTATATTAAGAAGAAAAGAGGATGTTCTCACTCATACGTAGAAGCTAAAAAAGTTGTTACTGTACAAGTAGAGAGTAGAATAATGGTTACTAGAAGATGGGAAGGGGAAGGGGTGGGAGAGGGGGAAAGGGAGAAGTTGGCCAATGAAAACAAAATTAGAGCTAGATAGGAGGAATGAGTGTTAGTGTCTATAGCACTGTAAGCCAACTACAGTTAACCACAATTGTTTAATTTCAAATAATTTCTTCTAAGAGGATTTTTAATGTTCCCACCACAAAGAAATGACAAATGTTTGAGGTAAGGGATATATTAATTATCCTGATTTGATCATTACACATTGTATACACGTACCCAAATAACACACACAAATTATGTATCAATCAAAACTAATTTTTTTAAAAAGAATCCCTTATTTAACAAATCTTTGGAAAGCCTCAAATGATCAAGACTAACTTCCCTTCTCTATTTCATAATGCCTATAACTGTTCTTAGCACATTAAGTTGTATACTGAAAAAAAGTCAAAAATCTAAGCTCCTGCCTCACTAAGTTAGAAAAACAAGAGCAAATTGAATCCAAAGTAAGAAGAATGAAATAAAGATGAGAACATAAACCAATGAAATAGAAAAGAGAAAAACAATTGCTATAACTTACTTAAGCCAAAATTTGTTTTGACAAAAAAAATTTATCAAAATGATAAATCTTTAAACTGAGGAAAAAATGAGAACAAATTATCAATATCGGGAATTAACAAGAGGGTATCTCTACAGAAGATTCAGATATTAAAAAGATATAGAGAGTATCATTAAAATTTTATGCAAATAAATTCAGTTACTTAAATAAAATGGGAAATGTTCTTGAAATACATAATTTTCAAAACTGACTCAAAAGGAAATAGAAAACTTGAATTTCCCTACATCTACAGAAGAAATTATATTCATAATTATAAATTCCTTCCCCACAAAATGTCTAATGCCAGGCCGGGTGGCTTCATTGGCAAATTCTACCAAACATAAATTTTTACAAAATATAGTGAGCAAGAGAACACCTTCCAAATAATTTTATAAGACAAGTATTATGGTAATTGACATTACCAATAAATTTTTAAAATATCTCTCATGAATATAGATGCAAAAATCTTTAACAAAATCATTAGCAAATAAAATCAAGCAATATGTTAAAAGATAATAAATCATGATCAAGTTAGGTTTATACTAGAAATGTGAGGTTGCCTTAACATTTGAAAAACAATGTAATTCATTATTTCAATAAATGAGAAAAAAAGTTCATCTCAAACACTGCAGAAAAAGTTTGAAAAAAATTAATACTCATGGCAAAAAGTTCAACAAACTAAAAATAGATGAGAACTTCATTCTACTAAAGGGCAACTACAAAAAAAAATTTTACAGCTAACATCAAACTTAGTGACTAGAGACTGAATGCTTTCTTCTAAGATTGAAATGAGGATGTCCACTCTCACTATCTCTATTCAATTCTAGCCAGTGTAATAAAGCAAGAAAACAAAAAAGTCAAACAAAAGAAAAAATATCTTTTTCAGATGACATGGTCATACAAATAGACAGTCCTCCAAAATCAATGCAAAATAGTCACTAGAACTAATGTGAGTTTAATCAGGATACAGGATTCAAGATCAATAAATGATAAATCCATGGCATTTCTATATGGTAGCAATGAACAGTTAGGAAGAAATTTTTTTAAATACCTATTATTGTACTATCTAGAAAACATGGGGGAAAAAAGACAAAACTTAGTATGTGCAAGATCTATACAATGAAGCCTACAAACTATTGTTGAAAGAAGTTAATGAAGACCTAAATTAATGGAGATATATACCATGTTTATAGATCAAAATCTTCAATATTGTTAAGATATTAATTCTGCCCACAACAATTTTTTTTTAATGTTGATGTGCTATACGACCTGATTTCAAAACTTACTACAAACCTACAGTAATCAAAACAATGTTGGATTGTTTTAAGAAACATTTCTATCAATGGAACAGAATAGATTCCAGAAAGAGACTCACACATATATGGTCAATTGCTTTTTGGAAAAGGTATCATAGTCTTTTGTTTCGTTGTCCTCCTGAAAGCAAGATGAGTCACCAGCAGCTCTACTGGAGCCACCTACGGAAATTTGGCCAGGGTTTGTGCTTTTACCTCACCTGCTCAAACCAGCACAGTCTAATCCAGAAATACAGCCTCAGTATGTGCCACCAGCGTTTCCATCAGTACACGAAGGATATAAGCTTCATAAAGTTGGACTAAGTGATCTTCCTTGAACGGATAATCCAAGGCATCTACACAATGAAAGAAATCATGCTATCTCTTTGTACATAAAATTAAATTTTATTTAATTATTTGAAAAGGCATCATAGTAATTCCATGGGAAAAAGATAGTCTTTTCAAAAAACAATGCTGTAAAAACTGGATATCTGTTTAGAAAAGGGGATAAAGAGAAAAAAAACTCAATATGGATCACAGATCTGAATGTAAGACCTAAAACTATAAAACTTCTAAAAGAAAACATGGGAGAAAAATCTCTGAATCCTCAGTAGGCAAAGATATCTTAGGCAAAACATAAAATCATGAAACCATAAATTAAAAAATTATAAATTTAACATCAAAATTAAAATATTCTGCCCTTTGAAAGACATCATTAGGAAAATGAAAAGGCTTGGAGAAAATATTTGCAATATGTATATCGAGTCCTGATATATATATGCAATATGTATATATGCAATACGAGGAAAATATATGCAATACGAGTCCTGATATAGGACTCGTATCCAGAATACATAAAGAATCTTTGGACTTCGTCAAAGAACTTAGAAGAACAGCCAATGAGCACATGAAAGATGCTTCAACATCATTGGTCATGGGGGAAATGTAAATTAAAACCATAATGAGATACCACTAGAAATTCTCTGCAATGACTAAGATTAATAAGACTGACATTACCAAGTTGTGGCAAAGATGTGCAGCACACATTGTTGGTAGAAATGCAGGATGGTACAACCACTTTGTTCTCAGAAAGTGAAACATACACGTAACACATAACTCAGATTTCACTGCTAGGCATTTACCCAAGATAAATGAAAATCTTTGTCCACACAAAGACTTGTACACAAATGTTCGTGGCAGCTTTATTCATTATAGCCAAACATTTTGAAAACAAACACAATAATTTTCAAGTGATAGCAGAGGTTGAAGGCAAAGAAAGATAAAACAGCAGTAAGTGATTTCTCTTGCTGGGGAAACAGTATATACTCCTTTTTCAAAACTAAATTGGGAGATGGGTGATGGTGATGGTTACACAACAATATGAATGTACTTAATGCCACTCAATTGTGCATCTAAAAATGGTTGAAATGGTCAATTTCGTGTTATGCATATTTTACTCCAATTTTTAAAAACCAGGAAAAAAAACTAAATTGGTTTGTACTTCACAACAGTCAAAAAGAGAGATAAGGACAACACAGAGACATTAAGGAAAGAAAAAGGCAATGTTTTTGAGGGAAACAAACCCAGTTATAGTAATTAAAAACTGTTTTATCATAGATTTAGCCAGAACTCTCTTGGGTATATAGAGTTTCTTGGGCACAAATGTCATTTTTTTTCTTTTCATTTTAACCCACTCATTAAGGAGAAATGTAATTGTTCAGAATTTCAGCTGAAGAAAATTCAGGTTAGAATTCCCGAAGGGTTTTGCAGGATGCTGTTTCTGAGCCAGCCCCTCCCAGGACAGGTCTCCTCTCATCCTGAGATGCATTAAATAGATGCTCTGTATTTCTTTTCAGGCCAGTGGATCCTGCCCTAATGCCTGTCCAGGAAAGATCATCCCCTAACTGATCTCAAATATTCCTCTGCTGGGCTTTAGGTCCTTCACTAATTTGCAGTTGCCTTGTTGTTCTGTCCTGAAGCCTCTGGCTCCAGACCCCAGGAGTCCTACTCTATCCCCTGGTCCACGTTTCTTTCCTTCACTGAATATGTCTGAAACATATTCACCAGCTGCTTTCTCAGTTCTCATATTCTTAGGTGACATTCTGAACACATTTTTGTTCCACTCATTTTCAGAAAATACCTGGATCTAACCTCACCATCAGCCAAGTGTCTTCATTAATGAACCCCAATGCACCTAGAGCCTTTCTTTGTTTACCTTCCCTCCCCGATGCAGTGTTTTTCCTTTATTTTTCTTCTTCTTGTGAAATAAGGATAATGGTAACTACCTCATAGACTTGCTGTTGGATTTATACCAGACAATATAGGTAAAGCACTTAGAACACTGCCTGGCATATGATAAGCACTATATAGGTGTTGGTAATTGTTATTATTTGGGATCCTCTTAATATAATGGGGAAGAACAACACTTCTTTTACTACTGTTCAATTTACATCTATCATTTTGACTCATCTTAAGAGTTTTTTCCAGTGCTAGGGATGCCTATGGCTTCGCCCACTATCTGAGGTTCTCAGACAACACCGCGAAAAGTGGCCTGAACAAAAAGCAGGCTTGTTTTCTCACACAATTATTGGATGTTCCAAGAATATCTACACGTTCCTAACCTTCCACTGCCTATCTGCATGACCTTGGGCAAATTATTCAGCCACTCAAAAAGCTTCAGATTCCTTACCTACCAATTGAGAAAGAGCATGAGAAGCTTTGGATTAAGGCTTTTCATTGGGTCAAGAATTTGGGTGAAGATGAGCAAAGGGGAAGAAGAGAATGATACACAGGGAAGTGTTACAGCTCAATAAACATACAGAACAAGCCAGATACTCTGCATCTACTGGCCTCACTGCTATGTCCTACAAATTTTTTCTGCACAACCCCAAACTCTGAGCAAGACTTTTCAATGACACATGAAAAATAACTCAGATAAGCAGCAAAATGGAGGCATCCAACAAAGCATAAATGTTCACCTAACTGAGATACAGAAGGGACTCACGCTTTAGCTTAATTCTAATCCCATGAGACCAGAATTCAGTGAAACTCCTTCATGGAAGACTAGAACCTAGCAGGATCAAAACATATTTCAAGATCCCTATTTTGAGAGGCTCAGAATTCAGTCAATTCTTGAAATATCAGATAATGTGTGGGGTTCATCTTTGCTTAGAATGGGGCATAACCCCAAAGATGCACTGCTCTGAAGCCCCTTATGAGAAGTAGGGAAAGGGCAGGGATCATGAACCTTGCCAATGTATGCTTGGATTTCACATGACAAAAATAAATTGGGAAAACTAAATATAAGAAAATCCACTTCAAGTCCTGTATTAATGGAGTAGCTCAAGAGGTTTAGGCTTATTTCAGAGGCAGACCAGTATACAATCTGTTCTAGTTATTTATTTAGGGATTCTCAATTACACCTCTTTCCCAAAAGCCTCATGGAAAGGTTCAGAACAGCCCAATTCTTTTCTAAAACTGGATTTAGGAAATAATTGCACTGAGATCCTTCTAACATTATGACTCCCTCCTCACCTCTTCCTTAGGCAATTGGTGATATGTACCAAATGCAGAAAATAATGTGGGCATGTTCTGGAAATTGTAGATGTCTATTTTATTGGAAGCTGAATTATTCTGAATTTTTTAAAAATAATGTTCTAGTGACTCTTATGAACTATATTTAAGGCTATCCTGACAGTGCTCTGTGTAGAAGATATTTAACATGTACTTTTGGTGAGCTCCATGGAGCTGTGATGGTAGGTCAGGGGCGTTCTCCTTCCCCACAAAGTAAGCCTTTAAGGGGAAAGAACATCTGGGATTATTTTGCAAGCAAAGGAGAACAAGTATATATCACCTCTTCCATTGGACAAGAGCTTACCCCTAGCATAATTACCATGTATAAGAACAGAAGAAAAGTAAGTTTTAAAAAAATCATCATGTCAAAGGGACGTGTGCACTCCCATGTTCATTGCAGCTCTACTTACCACAGTCAAGATAGGAAACCAAACTATCAACAAATAACTGGGTAAGAAAAATGTGGTATATATACACAACGGAATACTACTCAGCCATAAAAAAGAATGAAATTCTGCCATTTGCAGCAACATGGATGAGCTTGGAGAAAATTATGTTAAGTGAAATAAGCCTGGCACAGAGGGAAAAATGCTGCATGTCCTCACACATAACTGGAAGCTAAGAGAGAAAGAAGGAAGGAAAGAAAGACCACAGTGGTGTGTTGAACTTGCAAAGGGAGCGAACAGACCTAGGGTTGCTGGGACAGAGGGTGGGGGACACAGAGAATAATTGCAATTTGAGGCAGTGGGCATGCTGATAGCACTGATTTGCTTACCACAATTTGGGCACAGGTGCTGACAGTTTGCTCTTGCTCCATGAATATGTATAATAAAAATTAAATAAAAAATTTAAATACATACATACATATTATTACAGCACTATTTGTAATAGAAGAAGACTGTCAACAATTTAAATGTCCATCATTTAATCCATCAGGTATATTGGTTAATAAATTGTTACCTCTCAATAATAAAATAGTGTGCAAACAAAAAAATTTAAATTGAATTGGCAACATACTGCAAAAGAAATTTTAAATCCTTTAAATAGTATCATTAGGTTAAGCAAAGTTCACTGTCTAAATCAAAGCAGATAAAAGCTGCTGATGAATGTATGGGAGAAACTGAACAGTTGCTGAGCCGAATCTTCACAGAGGAGAGCAAAGTATCCAAATTAAAATTGAGCATAGAGCTTGGGTGCTTGGGGTAGGTAAGTCCTGTGGTTTGTTTTCTTTTACTGGAGCCAAAACTTTCTACCCTAGAGCAGATGTTTACACAAATCTAAAAAGAAGATGGTCTGTAATCAGGCCAAATCAGTCTCAGCTGCTCTTATAGGCAGTGTGAGGCAAACCCAAGGCAAGTACCCGACAGTCGGCTAGTGGAATTCTGGCCAAGGATTCTCCTTCAAGTTCAATAAATAAACATTGAAAATTGTGTTTATTTATAGTTTAAGGACAAGAACTGTAATCAAGCATGACTCAGGAAAATCAAATGGGGTCACTGCAATGATTTGTATGAAGATAATTGTGTATTCTTAAATGAAGGCCCATAAAAGATACCAGAGTGACCTTCTTTCTGGGAAAATTCAAGGAAAAACATCCTTTAATAAAAGGAGAAGCGATGATAATTAAGAGTGAAATCAGTGTGCATTCTGTCTGTATTTTAGGTTTAGACAAAGAGAAAAATTGGGCAAGAGCTAAGATGAGCTCATCAGTTTGCGCTAATTTCAAAAGAGGAAATATACACCTACCTGCAAGAACTGAGCCTATCTCCACATCCCTACCTATACCACTGTTTGAGATTGTGTCAGGAGAGCATTCTTTGGAGAAGACATAGCCCAAATGCCAAGACTCATGAAATCACAAGCTGTGAGATGGGTATTAGAAAGCTTAAGAATTAGGCAATGGGGGAAGAAGATGAGTTGGCTTCACACGTCAGCCTCTGAAATACTGCTTTTGGATAAGTAGGATTGCATTATAACTATATGCCAATCTTGAAATATATAATGCATTGGTAAGCATAGTTAGTATAACAGATCATTCCAAGTTTACATACACCAAACAAAGTTAGACAATATGCCATTCTTATTCTGGATTTTCACAGTAGGAAAACTCAACATGAATAGTAACATTTTTTTAAAAAAATAAAAAGCCATCTTTTATTGAAAATTCAGCAGTTTTCCAGATTGGAGATTCTCAAATTGTAATGTGAATCTGTGTCTATTGTTTAAAAAAAAAAAAATTACATCCCTAAATATGGCCTTATCTGGATTGGAGCCCAGGAATGTGCATTTTTAGAAACATATATAGGGGATTCTAATGTAGGCAGCTAGAGGAACACACTTTGAGAAACACTACATTGTATGTATTTCCTGTGCCATATCATTCATTTCTAACTGGTGTAGGTCTACAGAGGACCATTAAAGTAATTGCAGTTCCCAGAGGGACGTGTCTTGCTGATATATTTTGGTCAGAAAATGTCACAGTTGTACTAGAGAAATAAATAAAACAATACTTGTCCACAGAGACTGAAAACAATTAGACTGAGAATTAAAAATAGAGACATGATGTTTGTTTTATAATATCTGCCCTACTAAATGTGTGATAAACCTTAAATCAGATATTATCATGTCAAAGTAAAGTTGACAGCCAAATCATTCAGGTCCTGCCAAGCACTGTTAAAGTCTGAACTCATGACTTCAAGCTTCTGCTTTTAAATATTCAGGAGGTGAGCTGATGGACTAAGTGACCCTAACCACCCACACAAAATAACCTACCACTGCCCAACTATCTCTATTAAGATACTGTCTTCCTTCACACCCTGTACCAGCTGCTCAGTGGCGCTCTACTTTCCCCACACTTCTCAAACCTCATTATACAAATCAGTTTTCCTGTCAGTCAACATCCCTGCCCTTGGCCTACCCTCTACCCACACAATTTTCCTGCTGCTCAAGGCTACTGCCCACCAACCAGCCCACCATGCTCACAAGTCCACTCAGCATTTCTGCTGTAGACTGGATGCCCCTCAACCTCACTGAGGCTTAATCCCCACTCTAACTATTGAGGGTGGGAAATCCTATTACGGTCATTGAAAGGTAGAAGGGACCTTGAAGAGGTGATTAGATTGTAGGACCATGCATGGTGAATGGATTAATAATGATGTTCATGGGTATGGTTCTGAGGGCTTCAGAAGGAGAGTGCTTGAGGGGTTATCTCTCTCTGCTCTCTCTGTTCCATCATTTTCACAATGTGAGACCCTTGTGTTGCTGTAGAGCCACCACCAGAGTCTGTGGAATATACTATAAAGCATATGTACTTCACAGAGCCTGGTTTTCAAAGCCTTGCAGTTTCAAATATTGACCTTGTGGAGGACTGGAAATTTCCCTCAGGGTATAAGTCTCTGTTGCAAGATAAGAATTGTGGCACAGCAGGTTGCTGGCTCAAAGACAGACTAGTTACTGATTGTTATGTAAAGATACTGAGAAATTGCTGTCAAGAAGGAATGTTTGCTAAGATCAAACTGTTGTTGATAGGACCACTTAATTGCCTTACTGGAATGTCATCTGGCTTGTTTCACTGAAAGTTACCAGCCTATATTGTTAAACTAGAACCCCACCTTTGTTCTCTTCCTGTAACTTCCTGGTCTGGAAAATAAATGCAGGAAGAGAACCCCAATTCAGTGTTAATTTCCCAAGGAAGGGATGCCTCTTGCTTGAGGGTCCCAAAGGGAGATTAACCACTTCAAAGTCTCTCACTTCTCAGTAGAGATGGGCTTTGAGTAATCCTTTGCATCTCCATCACCCAGGGGAAATGGGGTGACAAATCTGTGGGGGGAGAAGCAATGCAAAGCAACAAGAGTCACCTCACCAGAAATGTTCCCTGGACTGAGGTCTTCCCAGCCTCCAAAACTGTAAGCACTAAATTTCATTTTCTTATAAATTACCCAGTTCCAAGTATTTTGTTATAAGCAACAGAAAACAGACAAACACAATTTCCAAATCCTGGTCCGTTATTCTGCCCTCATGACAAACTCAAGTCCCTCGAACCCATTGCTGTCATTACCACCTCCATAGACTGTCATCCTCATGCCATCAGCCTGGTAAGTGACCCCCAGGGTAGAGGTCACCAAGTCAGCCTTCTAATGAAGGCAGGAAGAACAAGTCTGTTAAACAGATGTGAGCCCAGAGCAGCAGGAGTGGAGTTCTTCAGGCTGAAGTCACAGGTAGGGTTACCAGATTATTGGTAAATCTGTACTGGGAAATATAGCTCTGCCCATCATTACGTTATAGGTAGAAGCAAAAGTGAATCAGTGTGCAAGCCTGGGTGAATGGTTTTGAAGGCAAAGATAAATTCATCTGCACATTGCATACATGTATTGAAATGTAACTCTGTACCCCACAAACATGTATAATCAACACATTTCAATAAAAAAATTCTTTAAAAGATAAGTTCATCCAATAAAATGCTTATTTTCTCAGTCTATTTTATTAACTCTATGTCAATCAGCATCAAAGAACACTTCGGGCCAAAAAAATGTATATTTTTTATTTAAAAACTATCATGTAAATAAAGTTCAGACTGCCTGAAAATTTCCTAGCTCTAATTACTATCTTTAGAGACTCCAGATTTTCCACCACTAATCTAGTCTATCCCCTTCCTCTACACAAAATCTTATGTTAACAGTGATAAAGACCCTTTCTTCCTCCTAAGAACAAAAGGAAATGAGCTGAAGAAGCAGAGCTATCCCCAGCCAGCTGCTTAAGCCACTAACATAACAAAAGTCTCTTGAGATAACTTTATTACTCAAATAAAGAGTTCTTCATACATTTGAATGTGCATATATCTCTCACTGACCTCCCTTTTCCCTACCTGGTCCAGCAACTCACTTAAAAATATGACCCATGGGCTGAGCCCGTGGCGCACTCGGGAGAGTGCAGCGCTGGGAGCGCTGCGACGCTCCCACCATGGGTTCGGATCCTATATAGGAATGGCCGGTGCACTCACTGGCTGAGTGCCGGTCACGAAAAAGACCAAAAAAAAAAAAAAATGACCCATTATTTGAGGGATTCAAATGTACCTTTGACAAATAACATTTCTCAAAACCTAACCATGTACCACAAAGAGCTCATAGAAAGAACTGAGTTAGCCTAAAGTAAGCACCAGTTTCACCTTCTAACACCAAAAGAATTTCATATAGAGTTTATTATAGTTTTTCAAACTTTGCTATCTGCTTGTCTGACTATTAAGGTTTTTATTTTTTCCTAGTGTACTAATGTTGGGCTAGGGCTTAGACACCTCAAGCCCATTGTACAGATTGGGTTACAGACCCCTTACATACAGGTTTCGAGCTAGATAATTGGGAAAGACTCCAGGAGCCATTGGCAGAGTTGACAGGTTTATTTTAACAAGAGCTTAGTTTTTCGCTTTTTTATCAGCAGCTTAGGCAGCCTTAAGCAGATCCAGCAGCGGTGGCCTCCCAGGGCACCATAGGGGTGTCCCAGGGCAGGGGACCCTGTGAATCCAGCGAGCTCGGGGGCACAGCCCAGAAGACTTCCTCTCCTGTTTGCTTGGCCCCACGCGATCACCCTCTGCCGTATTCTGCCCCCACTCACAGTCCAGGCCATTGTTTTTTTTTTAATACCAAAAGTACACAACAGTGGCAATGAGCCAAGGAGTATTGGAGCACACATGCAAAGTACTTTTACACAACTTATTTATGTTGGAAGTGCTGAATCATACCCAGCCGGATATATGGTGAAGAGGCCTGACCATACTAACTCCATTTCCTTACAACTAATCATGCATATAAAATAAGCTCTCACTGGATATTAATCAGAATTCTCTTTGCAGAGGACAAAAAGCCATTTAGACTAACTTAAGCACAGAGGATCACAGTGGTTTGTGTAATCAAACCCTAAGAACACAGGTAATGTTGGCTTCAAGATCCGCTGGACCCAAGGACTGGGATACTGGGCTCCACCCCCTTTTCTCGTTCTCCCCTCCTCTTCCCCTCACCCTCAGCTTCTCTCTGTGTGCTGGTCTCCTTCCCTCAGGCATGGAACATAGCTGCTGACAGCTCAGAGGTCACATTCTAAGAGCTCATGGTCTAGAGAAATATTCCCCTCCCAGTTCAGCATGGTAACCCCACAAAGGACTATAGTTAGCCAGGCATGAGGCATGTGTTATAGGTAAGGGAGGGAGTTACAGGTTTAGTGTGATTAAAGAACTGAAAAAAGCTGACCAATTCCTCAAAGGAAGGAAGGTGCTGCTACCAGAAGGGTGCTTTGGGGAGGAGGAAACATGCTAGGCAGAGGGAAAAGCCAGCATGCCAATTACCTCAGATATGGCCTGCCTCAGAAAAACCAGGTGTAACTAACTAAATAATTAACATGAATTTTCCTTCAATCTTTCCAAAGCTGATACATACCACTGAACAAAACTTTTAAAACCTGGAAATATTTTTATGTCTTTCTTATTCTTAATGAGCCTATCAATCATTGCACACTTAAAATTATTTTCTTAGTTCTTCCTCCAAGCCTAAATAGAATTTCTTTCTAGTACTTCCTTAATGAGTATCTTGCACTCATAAGCCTTTATGTAAAAATGCAGAACTTTAGGTCTATTTTCCATCAAAAAATACGTAATCCTCTGAACAGTTTGTCCATATTCCTTAGCAGATTTTCTCTGCTTTTTCTCAGATGACATTAGAGAAAGTCATGGTATGACATTCTAAAAGTTTTGGGGGTTTCCTTTCCTAGTTTTCTAAGAGGTGCTGAATCTTTCCCTCCATTACCAGGCAGAAAAAGATGATGATTATGGGCAGGTACCAAAGACAGGAGTTTCCAAAATTTGCTAAATGTCAGACTCACATAGAGAACTTACAAATGCACATCTACATCCTCCAGCACTAGAACAGGGCTCCCAGTGATTTTCACCCTCAAATGCTCATCTTTTCCTTCAACTGATAACTTCTCCATGGTTACCTACTTAATGATCAATTCTTTATTTTGAAAATGTAGACTTTCCTTAATCCCAGTTCTTAACTCATAAACAACTTTACATATAATATATTGAAAGGTCTTGTAATCCCTTTTCACAAAGCATAACTTCAGTGAGAAATTGGTTAACAGACACAAAGAATGAGTATGTTTTGTAATGAATAAGCTAATAATCCTAATTTGATCATCACACATCTTACACAGGTATTGATATTTACCTCTGTACTCCACAGATATACATAACAATAATGTTTCAATAAAATAAAAATAGTGAAATGTAATATTTTTTAAAACCATGATTTTAGGGAATGAAATCACTAACAGGCCTCTGAAGAATGCGGCTCCCTTCTGCATAAAACTCATGTTGTAACAGGAATAGTTCCACTGAATTAGATTTATGTACCTGTAATTATTTGAAAAAAGCTCAAGTTTTTCTGTAAAAGCACTTCTCTCACGTTGATCCATGATTTTCTCTCTGCTAGGCCTGGAATTAGGTGGGGGGGAGATCAATTTTTAGCATGTGTTACAGAAAGTCCACCTGTAAAGCTTCTGTTTCAGAGGAGCCCTTTGGGATACTAGTGCCCAGTCTCGAATCTGTTGCAAGAATCTGAGAAACCAGTGTGGTTTGTCTATTAAGGAAAGAATAGTGTCTTCATAAGCCATTCTCTATATTTGACATGTGTATTTTAAAATATAGATTTTTAAATGAGTTTCACTTTATTGATTATGTGTACTGTATTTCAGTCCAAGAACAATTGCAGAACAAATACCCAATATTTTAAATGTGTAAAATTGGGCTTGCTAATGACAACCCAAAAACACTTAACAGAAAAATCTAAAGCATTTGAAGTTCATCATGCAAATACTGAAAATGCTTCATAGAGAATTTAGGAGGCTTAAAATGCATCCATGATGTTTGTTCCGTGCAGTAGAAAACTTAATCTTTGATCTTATGTGTGAAATTCTCCAAAGAACAGGGCTTGGTTTCCACATCTATAAAAACAAGAACATTTAAACTAGGCAATTTCTAAGACTTCTCAAATACTCTTTGATTCTATGATTCTGCTTCTGCACTATTCTTTATCTCTGATTTAAATTGTCAAAAACGAGAAATAAATTTAATTATTGTTAAAGATAAAAAGTAAAGCTTAATTAATCAAGGATAGGTTTTTGTTTCTAATTTCATCAGAAAACACATTTAAAGTGTATTTAAGAGGAAACAGCAGTAATGGCTGTTTTGTCCTTTTTGGTTTATATCCAATAGATCTAGAATCATGATTTGATGAGGAAGTAGAGACAGAACACTGATAGGGAAGGGAAGGAGGAGAGGAGGAGAAAGAAACGAAAGCCCTTGCTGTATTTGAGGAGAGATGGTTCTGAATGATAAATTCACAAAATATTTAGCTGTTTCTTAGTGGATCATTTGGTAAGTTACTGAATTAACAAATTACATCTGTATTTATACATGATCAGGTAAATTTCATAAACTAACAGAATTAATCTTGTGATTTAGAAAATAATTTTTAAAATTTGAGCCTAAAATTTTATACTAAAAAGAAACATTAGAAAGAAATCCTACATGTGGAACATTTCAATTATAAGGTAAACTTTTCTGGCAAATTACCTTTGCAAAAGCAGCTTGTCAGAACAGTGGCCTGTAAAAAAAAAAAAGGCCTAATAAAATAATGCAGAAAAACACAGTATACCAAATTTGCCAAACAAGATTCTCATGGGTTTCTGCTGACTAACTGCTTAATACGGCACAAGGTTTTGTTTACTTCAGCATTTGCTCCACATAAATATAACGCAAAAGTGACACCAATTACCAATGCTTGAACGTATAGAGAAACAAGTTATAAAATCTCACTCTCAAAAGCATCAGAATCAGAGAAGATGTAACAAATTCATTGCTCAAGTCTTACATCTAAAAGCCAAAAGCAAGCAGAGACCCAAAAAACCATGGGTTCCATTGGCCCTGGGCACTCTTAACTCCTCTGGTTAATTCTGTTCAGTTTCTGAGTGTGAGTTCTTCGCCTTCTCTGCCTTCCTGAAGGCTCAGCACACCTGAAGGAGAATAACAGCAAAGATCTGAAAGCCAGTCTGAATACCAGTGCAGCTGCCAAGGGGGATCTGCCCCCAACTATAAGACAAGCAGGAGTCCAGGGACAGACAGTCAAATCTCCAGAAATTGTCCAGAGAGTAGATTTGGGCATCCACAGGCAGACTGCCCATGGTTCCACAACCTCCCAGTCCCCAGATGCTTTCCTGGATCAGTTGGCTCTTGGCCAGGTGACAGACTATGGAGGAGGGCAGGACACAATTGGGCTTTTCAATCACATTTGCTCCCATAAGCCAGAGCCACAGCAGGGAGTAAAAATATAATAAACTTATCAAGGCCTCTCTGCCTAAGTTTTCCCAAAACTGTGATCTCATTCTTACAGCCAGGCCATAACAACCTTAGTATCAGTGAAATAGGTTTTTTCATACTGTGCTGGTGAGAGTCCTCATATAATTTCACCAAAACTTTCAAGAGGATGAAAGATATGCATGTGCTTTGATGTAATAATTCTACATTAAGGAATTTATCTTTAGGCAATTATTAGAGATTTGATCAAAGCTCTGTGTAAAAGGGTGTTATCTGGATGATTTATGAAAGACTTGAAAACAATTCTAATAAAAATAGAGAACTGATTAAGTAAGTTGCACCAGATCAACAAAATTAAATATTATTACGTATGAAAAAATATGCTTCTGAATAATACCTGATATCATGGGGGAATGTTTATAACTCTACTGAAAAAAGTCAGCATACAAAATTCAATATACCATATTCTTTTTAAAAATACATATATAAAATGCATCTGTGTGTAAGGCAAAGACTAGAACACACAAACTTAATATTGGCTGCTACTTCATAATGAAATTAATCAGTTATCTTAATTTGTCTTTATGCTTTTTTCAGTATTTTCCAAAATATTTTAAACAAACATATGTAATAACTGGCACATTAAATATATTCATTAAATATTTATTGAATACAAATATAAATTATTTTAAAATAAAGAAAAAAATACTGTCAAAAAATAAATCAGAGTCCAGAGAGGAGCATCAGGAAGCTGAGAAGCCCTTAGGGGTAGCAAGTCTGTATGAGATCAGGAAGTCTGCACTTAGATGATGAAGACTCGTGGCATGTCTCTGTAATCAAAGCCTAGGGAAGCCCCTTTAGGAGTTCTTGAAAACAGTATTCCCTGAGCTCGTGTCCCTTAATCCCTAGCCCCCAGCACCAACCAACTACCCCAGCATTTGTAGGTGCAAAATCCACTTGAAGAAGCATGATGACCTAATGAACCTAGAACTTTCCTTCCTTCATCCACATCAGACTTCTTCACACCTCCAAACACCCATACCCACCCCAACTGGTTTGGTTATAAACTTGATAGGTCTATCCTAAATTAATCCAAGTTTGGGGCATGGCTTCAGCTTTCCCGGACACTCTAGGGACACTAACAGCAATACTATATTATAGCTCCTTACTGAGCTACTTGCTAAAGGGCACACACATTTCCTAACCACATGTGTCAGAGCTGGGAACATCATTTGGGACCAATCACTGATCAAGGCCAATCCTAGACAAAATTCCATAAAGGTGTAGTTTATTTTGGCTCCTCTTTACCTCTAGTTCCTTCTTTTCAACATTGTATGTTCTCTGGCCTCCTCCACCAGAGCCAAAGGTGGGCTAAGCACTCCCTCAGCAAATTTTTGTGAACAATTCCTCCTGAGGCAGGATTTCTCAAAGTACCTTTCCCAGAGCATTCTTTGGTCGAGTGATCTGTTGAAACTAAACAAACTATATTCCTCTCCTGGAGATTAATATTGCACCTTGGCATATTTAAGACTGAAATTTTCAATAAAGATTTTGTTCAATCCTAAATTTCCCAAACATATTTGATCACAGAACTGGTCACCTTTTTCAACACATAATCCCTCTTAGCACCCAGTGGAGCCAGTATTTTGTAGAACATTCTTTGTGATGTGCTTTAGGACATAATGATTTATCTTTCCCAGAAATATATTAAGATATGTTGAAAAAAAAATTGTGACTTCTGAATAAATATAAACATATAAGAGAACTTCAAGAAGTTCATGGAAATGGAAAGACAAAAATAAAAAATATAAACTTTATTTCTCCACATAAGCTTCATCCAGTTCAAGACACTTTTGTCAGCAATGATAGCAGCCATTTAATTCATCCCTAAAGAATTGAGGGTCCTGAGCATTTAACCACGTCAATGCAGTCTGAAGAAAATTGGGTGCCCTTTAAAGGTTTTTTTAAGATTAGGAAACTAAAAGTCAGAAGAAGACAAATCACAACTGCAAGGTGATTGCCTAATGATTTCCCATCAAAACACTTGCAAAATTGCCCTTATTTGAGAAGAAAAATGAGCAGGCACATTGTCATGGTGAAGGACTCTTTCCCAGGCATTTTTCTGCTAACACTTTGGCTAACTTTCTCCAAACACTCTCAAAATAAGCACTTTATTGTTCTTTGGCCTCCCAGAAAGTCAACAAGCAAAATGCCTTGAGCATCCCAAAAAACAGTTGCCATAACCTTTGCTCTTTATTAGTCTACTTTTGCTTTGACTGGACACTTCCACCTCTTGGTGGCCGTTACTTTGATTGTGCTTTGTCTTCAGAATCATACTGGTAAAGTCATGTTTCATCTCCTGTTATAATTTTTCAAAGAAATCCTTCAGAATCTTGATGCCACATGTTTAAAGTTTCCATCGAAAGCTCTGCTCTTGTCTGTAGCTGATCTAGGCACAACAGTTCTAGTGGCCATACAGCAGAAAGTTTACTGAAATATAATTTTTCAGTCAGAATTGTGTAATTTGAACCACTTGAGATGTCTGTGGTGTTGGCTATTGTTTCTGCTTCTAATCACTGGTCCTCTTCAATTAGGGCATGAACAAGATTAATTTTTTCCCTGTAAATTGATGTCGATGGTCTGCCGCTGTGGAATTCGTCTTAAACACCATCTCATCCCTCTTAAAACAAGTTATCCATTTGTAAACTGCTGATTTCTTTGGGGCACTGTCCCCATAAACTTTTTGGAAGGCATGAATAATTTCACCTTTCATCCACCAAAGCTTCACCATAAATTTGATGTTTGTTCTTGCTTCAATTTTAGCAGAATTCATGTTGCTCTTGTAGAGGCTCTTTTCAAACTGATGGCTTACCTTTTTTTTTTTTTTTTTTTTAAACAGCCGGAGAATAGACTTTTTTTCCTTGGTAAAACTACTTCCTAAAAGTTTATTGCATTCATTGTGCTAGAGCTTAAATAAAGCATAAAAGATGAACCATGGTTTATCAAAGTTTTTAGTTTCAAGGTTTTTATAGTTAGGAGCTGAGTAAAGAATGCAAAAGTTAATATATTAAACATAATTAGTTGTATATTTTAATGCAAAGCTTATAGCATGTTGTTTAGCACTATTTATTCTTCTTAATGCCTCAAACTAGATCCTGTTCAGACATGTTATAACAAGTTAGTATGAGTTTATTTTGATGCAATAAAATTTTGAAATACATGCATAGTTTTTTCATAATATGCATTTTTCATGATCTTTTTGGAGATCCCTCATATATCATATATTTTATTCATTAATCAATGAAGCAGCCAGTAAATGTTACTACTCTTTGCTACTCAAAGGGAAATCAAAAGAGCAGACACATATACAGGGGAACAAGAAACTGAAATAATTTCACAAATAATGCAAAATGCGCTATCCACAAGGCAATAAACAATTGTGTTTCACTAGACACAATTAATTTGCATATCACTGGACAAGATTTGCATTATCAGGTTTCTGGAATTTTCAAAATTGTAAAATAAAGCTATGAAAGACAGATGAGGTAGACAAGACACCCATTAATCTGTCCTTGCCCATTTCAACATCTTTCACAGTTTTTCCTGACCAGTGTTGTCTTTTAAATTCAGATTTTCTAGAGACCCAAAAGAACAAAACATAGGGAGTGGAAAAGATTTAAATGCAAGGATCTAACATTCTTCAGGTTGTGCAATAAAGCAGCTAGGTGCCTTATCTTCTGAATGGTGACTTACATGAAGCAGATGCGAATCTCATCTCCCCTTTTTAAATGTATCCACAGTACTGACATGAGTCAAACCCCTCTTCCCTGGGCTACATTTTGTTTTTCTCCCCAAATGACTATTTCCTCAAGTCCTCTGAGATAGCAGGGTAACTTCAGATATTTGAGATTAACATCCTAACATGTTCCAGGCTTGCATATTGTACCAGATTCCCCTGAAGTGTTTCTAGTAATCTGGAGATTACTACTGTGTGTGGCCACAAGGGACTTTTAATAGAAACATTAAATAGGGAAAAATTTTATTTTAGGACTAGACATCTGCTGAAACAGAGTAAAGTTAACACGGTGCTGAAGGAAGTCTTGCTGTGTAATGCACTTGAAGAGAAGGTGGAGATTTTATAAAGCAACTGTCACTTTCTTTGTGGGTCCTGAGGTCCCAGAGAGACTGCATATGCTGTCTTACCTCCAACTTAGCTGAAGCAGAAACCCCATATGCAGAGCTCCTGGTGGATAATAATTATTGCCATTTGTTGCCAATGATAAAATATTAACCTCATTCTCACCAAACTAAACCCAAGCACTAATTCTTCGATAAGACTGAATGGGGTCTCTGCTTCAGTTAATATGAGAGAGAAGTTTGTAAATTGGGAAATCTTGTTCTTTCTTAGCATAAATGCTTGTCTTCGGTAACCGGTTCTATGTTCAAAACTTCTTATATGTTGCCTTTCGTGCAATAACTTGAATGTTTCTGCTTGGAAATGCTCTTGTCCCTTCTGGGTGCATCCATCCGAGTGTAACCTCCTTATGGGTAGAAACTGGGCCTAGCTTATTCCCCAACTCTTATTCCCCCACTGCATCTCCAGGGCCTGGCAGAAACTCTGCAATGTAATATTTACACAAATATTTATAGAATGAAATCATGAATGGAAAATACCAGTATACATTTACATGTTATAAATAAGGATCAAACCTGAAACTTCAGGCTCGTAACAAAGAGCTACTTTACGTTCCTCCTAAGTCTACAGAACACTTGGTAGGGAGTGGGAAGAGACAAGGAAGGGGCTGGAAATTTTACCAAAGAACAAAGAATAAAGAGTTAAGGCAAGCAATCTGTGAAGAAAAGTGTCAAAAGCTTTACATCCATTTTATCATATACTGTTTTTAAGGCTTTTTTACCCTCCAGTTTTCAGTAAATCAGTATCACAACATGTGAAACATTGGGAAAATACATGAAGGAAATGCTAATCCCCTTCCCCCACCCTATCCCACAACGAGGTAACCAACAGTAACAATCTAGTTCTGCCACTCTCTCCTTGCTCACACAAATATATGCATATTCATTTGTAAAAATTTAGATATGTTTTTTCTAACCAAAATAGAACATTTCTTCCATTAATCAGTACTTTGCCTTTTTCTCTTAATAGTATTTCTTGTCATACCAAATCCACTTTTCCAATTTATTTATCCATATACCCAGACAACAGAAAAAGATGGAAAGCCCTCCAATTTGTTTCACGAATTTAGCAGTCAGGGTTTTCTTTTTGGCCAATACATTGTCAATTTTTTAAATATTCCATGTGTATAAAAAGTTGTATATTCTCTTTGCAAGGGCTGTGAAGTTCTGTATATAGAAGATTCTATATATATCATGTTAGATTGTTTTTTGTATTATCCACGTTCTCTCCTTTTTTTATTTGATTCTGGAAAAAGTGTAGCAAAATTTCCCACATTAAAATTGTATTTCTAAACCTCCCACATTGTGATTATATTTCATCAAGCTCTTCTAGCCAACTAATAGTTTATGTTTTGTATATTCAGCTGCTATACTGTCAGGTACTTACACAGCTCATGACTGTCAGATCTTTTTCATGAGCATTGCCTGCCAATTATCAAAACTCAATTTCCCTTCTACCCTCAATAAGTTTAACACTAAATTTCAGTTTCTTCGATAGTAATATTTGTACTTGTACATTATTTTTGTTTGTGCTTTTCTAGAATGTCTTTGTCCATGTCAATTTTTTTCAGCAACAAAATTTGAAGTATAGTTTACATACAATAAAATTCACCCTTCTGACAGTATAAAACTTGAAGAACTTTGACAAATATACACAGTTGTAACTATCACCACAATCAAACATAGAACATTTCCTTTACCTAAAATACTCCATCTCCCTTAAAGTCAGTCCCCTCTCCTGATCCTCAGTCCCTGGCAGCCACTGATCAGTTATCTGGATGAAATCAGAAAGTACATCGCCTTTGTGTCTGGCTTCTGTCACTTAGCATAATACCTTTGATGTTCATCTATGTAGTTGCATGAGTAAACATTCTATTTGTGCCGAGTAGTACATTTCATTGTATAGATATACAACAATTTGTTGATCACTCATGAATTGATGGTTATTTGTGTTGTTTCCACTTCAGTGCTATTATAAATAAAGCTGCTATTAAAATTTATGTACAATTACTTGCATAAATATACACTTCCATTTCTCTTGGGTTATACATAGGAGTGGAATAGTGATTGTGGATAAAGCTACTAAGAACATTTTCATGCAAGTCTTTGTATGTCCATATGTTTTCAATTCCTTTGGAATTGTTGAGCCATTTGGTAAAAGGATATTTAACTTTGTAAGAAACTACCAGTCTTCTCACTTGGCTGTAGCACCTTGCATCCCCAGAAGTCTGTGAGAATTGCAGTTGCTCCACATCCTTGCTAGCACTAACTGTTGTCACTCTCTTTAACTCTTCTCTAAGTGGGCCAGACAGAGGGTATGTCTCCTGGAGGACATGTATTGCTTGTGCAGATGATCCTTGAAAATAAGCCTATTCCTATAGCTTCTCCCATCACAACCAGCCTATTAACCAAAATGGAGTACAAGAAGATGCATTACCATCACAGGCATCATTAGCTGCCTGTACTCAAGGGTGTTCTGCCCCAGGATCAAGAGTCCAAGCATAGGAATAAGTGTCATCAGTGCCATTTCTACATTTGCCTACCATATGCACAAAACCTCCGAAATTGGCCTTTTTTCTCTGAGTGCCTGCTCTTCTGCTATTTAGTTGAAGACTGTAGACTAAGGAGACTACAGGAGGACTTGCATAAGCCATTCTTTAATTTCTCTTGATCATCAAAAAGCTATTCTGTAATACAAGTTTAAAAGAAAAAGAATGGTAAAACCAACTACAGAGGACTCATTGCTTCTTTTGCTTTGTGGACTTACATGCCTGTCTTGAGCTGAGGACCCTGATAATATATTAAGGTTTACTTACATACCTGAAAGCACTATTTTTTCTTTTTAAATTTGATTTTTGTCAAATGTTTGGGTAGCTTAACAAAGTCAAATGGGTTTTTAATTCAGGATCAAAGACTCCTTAATATGTTAATATTAACTATGAACACACAGGAAACAGGTTTAGTAAGTAGTCTTTTGTGACCATGGGAAATTTTTCCTTCAGATCACCTATTAACATCTCACTTGATATACAATAATTCAGAGACCAGCATAAGAAATGCTGCTCTGGAAACTCCTTCATTTATTAGTATCCAACCTAACATGTTATCTGGAACTGAACATACTACTTTAGATGTTTTCTAGCTATCTTACAGTACAGCAGAGACTATCACTAGTCTCATTTTATGTATCATACTTCTATTAATGTAGCCTGAGATAGAATTAGCCTGTTTGGTGATGACATTACCCTCTTGGCTTTGTTTTTTTGTTCAGTTTGGTTTTGTTTGTTTGTTTGTTTGTTTTTGAGCTTTTTCATCAACTAAAATCTACCAGACCTTTTTCTCATGACTGTTAACCAGCAATCTCAATTCTATGTATTACAGAATGTATTTACTTTGAACACAAATACAAGAGTCTCTATTTATCCCTATTAATCTTCATCTTATGTGTTTTACTCTAATAAATTCTGGAAGCATTTCCTGATAGGTTTCAAAAACAGGTAGTGATATTGTGTCTCACTCTTCATCTCGATGTCTGGATGTTCAGCAGTGAGCAGAAAACAAGCAGCCGTGACATTCCCCCACCACATCCAACCTCTACCCACCTCCATGCAGGACGTCTACCACAAGTATCCCTCCTGGCACCTTATTCCCAGCCATGGACTTTACCATTAGAAATGCTGTCAGAGCCCACCTATGTTCCCACAAACTTCCAAACTTGTAGAAAAAGTGGTTCCTCACCATGAGATGAGCCGGGGAAGAAGAGGGGCAGAAATTTAATGAGGAACTCATCTCCAACTCCACCCCCTGTCTACCTTTTTTAACTCAATCATAGTTACTAAGAAACTTCAATGTGATTGTCTCTGACTATCCTACCTTTGAGGCAAAAGCAGCATAACTGGCTCACAAGCCAAACATTATTGCCAAGACTTCTGTGCCAAGTACTGGCATAACCATTTCCCTCTGAAGGAAGCTCAAGTGTTCAGAATGTTACTATGTGTTCAGATCATACAATGTTCCAGAGACAGAGGTGGGACTGGAGTTACAATTCAATCACCAGCTCAAACTTGGCTGAATCTCATTTACAGTTCTAAGAAGACACACTACCTCAAGGACACAGTAAAAATTTAATGACACCTAGGTGTTGAAATAAAACAGAAATGCTCAACTCATTTCCCCAAAATCATTTTCTTATAAAATTTTAGAGATAAAATACTGATGAAGAATATTGTAATCCCTGTTTCCACCATTCAGATCAAAAAATGAAACACTGTCAACCTATGTGACATCCCCTGTGTTCCTCCCTGATCCATTACCCTCTCTCCTCCCCACCCCCATCCTTAGAGGTAACCAGTCTCAGAATTGGACCTTTATATACAGCAAAAATACCATAAAGAAATGCATGGTGATATGTATGAGTCCCTAGGCAATGTAAGATATTGTTTAACATGTCTTTAAATTGTTTTCATGATATGGTGCTGTGTGTATTCTGCAACTTCATTTCTTTAGTCAGCTTTATATTTGCGAGCTTTATCCATTATTCTATGATTTTATTGGTATACCATAATTTATCCATTCTTGCATTGAACAATTAGGTTTTCTGTTTTTGTTATTAAAAACATAGCTGCCATAACTGCTATATATCTTCTTGTGCACCTAAGAGTTTCTCTAGGGTATATATCTAGTAATGGCGTTGCTTCATCAGAGAACTTTTCTAGAGATTGCCAGGTTGTATCCCAAAAAGGATTATGCCAATTTATATTCACACTAGGACTGCAGAAGATTTCCTATTGCTCTCCAGTCTCACTAATATTTGCCATTCTGATGGCTGTAAAATGATATATATGTGTAGCGGATTGCCTTATACCCCCCCAAAACTCACTGAAGCTTGAATTGTATCCCCCACATTTTATGTATTAGAAACTTAGTCCCCACTGTGTCTGTTAAGAGGGTGGGAAATCCTATTATGGTAACTGAAAGATGGGGCCTCGAAGAGGTGATTGGATGGTAGTACTGTGCAGTAGTGAATGGATTAATAATAGTGGTCAGGGGCGTGATTCTGAGGGCTTTAAAAAGAGAGTGAAGGAGGAGGTTAGGCTCTCACTCTTTCTCTCTCTCTGTTTCCACCATCTTGCAGTGTGAGACCCCTGGGTCACTGTTGCCACCACCAGATGGACTTTGGACTTCCCAGCCTCAGAAACTAAGCAATAAATTTCATTTTTCTTTATAAATTACCCAGTTCCAAGTATTTTGTTATAAGCAAAAGAAACAGACTAATACACATGTATAATTTTATTTTGTATTTTCCTGATTAGAAGTGTCAAAGCAAAAGATGAATGGACAAAGTTAATTAAGGAAGACTTTATTCAAGGCTATTGCAGTAGTGGCAAGAGACCAAAATGCAGTCTAAACTCGACTCTGCTAAAGCAAAGGGCAAGAGGATCTTTAAATGCCAGAGTGAGCTAGTGGAAAGTACTGGAAGATATTAGGAGGGAGACCTGTCAATGGGATGTGCCAAGGATATAGAGTTATTCCCAAACTTACAAATGTTTTTCTCCATGACTAGGTCACCTGTGTTTGCTGACTGGTGCCCACCCTCCCACAAAGACTGGGAGATAGGGCTACTACCTCCCTTGATGATTACATTTCAATGAGATGGCTCCCAAGTCCTTGAGAGAGACATTCCTAGATTGCAAATCTGAAAAGGGGCTTTTTAAAAGATTTGTATCTCAAAGGGACAGAGAAAAGATTTATAATTAGAAGTTTTCTAAAGTAAATGCTCTAAGAAAAGAAAGGTTAGGGGCTAGAATAAGGAAGAAACCTGAGTAAAATTTAGTCAGGCTGAGGGAAACATTAAGGTCATCTTGGTCAGAGGTTTTGGTCATTCAGTTTTCTGATTTGAGAATTGCCTGTTCATATCTTTTGCACACTTTTTTACTGAGTTGTTAGTCTTAATGATTTGTAAGTCTTTAATATACTCGATACTATTCTTTTATCAGTTATATGCACTACATATCTGTAAGTTTGTGGCTTGTCTTTTGATTTTCATTATGGTATCATTTTTTTTTTAAACATCCTGCAGCAGATTGGTACATTTATTATAATCAATAAACACACTGACACATCATATAGTGTTTCCATCAGGGTACACTCTTTGTATTTTACATTCTGAGTTTTGACAGAACTCAGGTGTCAAAACAGAGTTGTTTGTTCATGCCTTCTGGCTATTTTTTGAATCAGGTTGTTTACTTTTTGTTGACTTTTAAGAGTTCTTTGTATATTTTGGATAACAGTTCTTTATCACGTGTGTCTTTTGCAAATATTTTCTCCCAGTCTGTCTTGTGTTCTCATTCTCTTGACATTGTCTTTTTCAGAACAGAGTTTTTTAATTTTAATAAAGTTTAGCTTATAAGTTATTTCTTTCATGATTTATACCTTTGATGTTGTACCTGAAGAGTCATTGCCATAGCCAAGGTCATCTGGGTTTTATTCTACTATCTTTTAGCAGTTTTATGAGTTTTGGGTTTTACAGTTAGGTCTGCAATACCAAAAAAAAAAAAAAAAAAAAAAAAACCAAAATTAACTCATTATGGTATTTTTTTGATAAAAAGCAGTTTTTAATTTGAATGTACCTAAAGTTATGCATTATTTTCCCCTCTGAATAATACTTTTGTGTTAAGAAACCCTTCTCTATTCTAAACTCATAATCTCCTATTGTATTCTAAATTCTGCTTTTCAAATTTAGATTTTCAATTGATGTGTATACCTTTGAATAGCATTTGTTACATATCAAGCTTCTAGATATGTGCAGGTCTATTCATTGATTTATTCAATTCCATTGACCTGCCTATTCCTACACCAATACCACAATGTCTTACTATAAAGCTAAAGTAAACAAATCTTGTCATTTAATAGGCCAAGTCTCCTAACTTATTTTTTCAAAATTTTCTTGCCTTCAACTGTTTTTTTTAGCTAAATACTTTGTTACTGGATTTAAAATATCCTAAGGAAGGAATACATTGAGGTTTATTTCACCACTTAGGGGAGCATGATTCTATCAGAAATTATTCTGATAGAGAACAGTGTATGATGTGTACAAGTAGGAATGAAGATAAGAGTTAATTAAAAGGAAAAAAAATACTGAGGATCCCAATGGGCCATCCTATCCTGCATTATTACTTTGGTAAATATGGCCTGGCAAAATAAAGCTCATCCCATCTTTTCATTCTTCAGTAACACCTGATTCTTTCTTCTCTATATTCCTATGCATATCTCCAGAAAAATTCTCTCAAAAAAACAAAAGTTGATTCAATACATAAAACTACAACTCAATTTCTACTCAGCAACTAAGGAAAGAACAGGGCTGATGATTACATTCCGAATCATAACTGTTTCCTTGGAAATATACTTTCCTGGGAATCTTCATTTGCACATTTTTTAAATACTGAGCCTTTGAAAGGACTATTTCAATAGCTAAAATACACTGATTATTCCTTTTCCCTTCAGCGTTAGTAACATTCTACTACTACCAGTTGACTGATATTGAATAAAAAGATGCAGCAAAAAAATGTTTAGTAATGACCACATTCTTTGTAGCATCAGCTTCTGAAATTTCATCTCTTGGCATGCAGAAGTCTGGCAGCAAAAATGTAATGAACAAATAATAGTCATTCAAAACTTCCTCCATTCCCCCTCCAAAAAAAGGCAAATTCAGCTGCTGTGCTGCAATACACTTTAAATGACCACATAATTTCACTATAAACATAAGATTACTGAGCAGTGTGTTTGACAGCCCTTTGGCTTTTATACATTAATATCCCTTCTCCCTGCCTTCAGTTCTACTTCCCCAAATACATTACACTTGTTAAAATCAAAAGAATATAAATTGTGGATTACACTTTAAAGTGGCATCTACGAGCACAAGCTCAGAAGAGGTGTTCCAAATTCTACTTTCAGCATGGTGCAATTGTGAGGCCATAGCTAACCTCATTTCTTATTCTACTTATTTTTTCTCCCTTCTCTACAGAACAGACTGGACAACATAAAGCTCTCTTACAAAGCAGAGTTGACAAAATTGACTTTTTCTCTCAGAGAAAGCAATTTTCCACTACAGAATTGTAAATGGACAGGATTCCTTCAACTCTCAGAGCTGGGTCCTTTAACACCTAGAATCCCTCTGAGCCACCCTTGAGCCAATCTCTGGATTTTTCACTATAAAACTCAAAACCTCGGATTACATCATCACTAAAGTTCTACTGCTTATGTGCTTAGTAAATAGTTACCAAGAGTGCTTTCTTTTTTAATAAAAACAAGATCCCTTCTTTGTGACCCTTGAACTCCACTTCCAGGGATTTATTCTAAGGAAGTAACTGTGTAGGAGTTAAGGGCAGTGACTCTGGAGCCAAACTACTTGATTTCAAAATCTAATTTTGCTGTTTACAAATTTTTTGTCTTTGCATAAGTCACTTAATCTCCCTGTGCCTCCATTTTCTCATCTGTAAAATGAGCATAACAACAGTAAACAACCTCCTAAGGTTTATGAAGGAATAAATAAATTAATATATGTAAAATACATAAGACAGTTACTGGCACACAGTAATCTCTATATGAGAGTTCACTATTATTAAATAGACACTTAAGAGAATGAAAAAGACAAGTCATAAACTGGGAGAAAATATCTACAAATATTTATAAATCACATATCTGATCAAGGACTTGTATCCAGAATATATAAAAACTTCTCCAAACTCATTAAGAAAACAAAACTACAAAAAAAAAAATGGGTATTTTCACACTTCAAAGAATATATAAGAAAATGACAAATATAAGCACATTAAAGATGCTTGCCATTAATATTCATTGAGGAAATACAAATTAAAACCACAATGAGATACCACTCCAGACCTGTTAAAATGACTAAAATTGAAAAAAAGGACAATATCAACTGTCAGTGAAGACACAGAGCAACTGGAATTCTCATGAGGATTTCTACTGGAGATGCAAAATGGTACAACCACTTTGGACAACAGTCTGGCAATTTACTGTAAAACTAATAATACATTATCGTACAACCTGCCAATCCCAATATATCCAAAAGTAAAAAAAACATATGTCCACGTAAATGCTTGTATATGAATTCCCACAACAGCTTTATTTGGAATAACCAAAAACGTCAAACAACTCAATCCCCCAACATGTGAATGGATAAACAAACTGTGGTACAACCAAAAAATGAAATATAACTTGAAAAAACTAAAACCATCAAAACTGAGTCAATTAACAAAATGGATGCATCTCAAATGTGCAATACTACGTGAAACAAGACAGAGTCAAGTCAAAAGGTTATATATTATGTGATTCCATTTATATGACAGTCTGGAAAAGGCACACCTATGGAGATAGGAGACAGATCAGTGATTGTTGGGGGCTGGGATTGGGGGAGGGACTGACTACAAAAGGAGGCAGAAATTTGGGGAAGTAATGAAACATTTATCTTGATTTTGGTCATTATTACACTAATGTATGAGTTAGTAATAACTCATTATGCTGTTCTTTTAAAGGGTGGATATTACAGCATGTAAATTATACCATAATGAAAAAAGTTAAAGGGGAGGGGAAAAATGTAAACAAACTGAAATGTAACATGATTTTTAACATTTTTCAACATGTAAAAAATTACAATTCTTTTTTCTACTAGCTAGTGCTTTAGTCACATAGGATTCAACATTTCCAGAAGGATATCACAGCTCATAGCTCTACAGTGAATCAATATACAAAGTTGTTATATTTTATTGGTTTTCAAGTTTTAGAATATACATATGGACAAAACACTTCATTATAATTTCAGAATATAATGTACAAAGTTTATCAATCTTGTCTATTCTTAGCCCAATCTGTATCTTTGTGTGAATTACAAAATAGTACCCCTTCCTCAAGACACTTTACAGCAAACCTATGATGACTATAAATGAATGGTGCCCCCTGGAGCTGCCGACATAACCATCAGCTGTGACCCTGGATAAATTAATATAGGAAGTAGAGAGAATTGCTAAATATGCGCATTTAAACATTTTGCCTCATGGAAAGTCAAGATACATATCCAAGGTTATTAAATCAAATAAAATTAACTCAAGTTTATTATTTAAAATTATAATAAGCCAATGGAAAAATATATTTTTGACTAAAATTTGGAAATAGGATGGGAGGTGTGTATTACCTGAATGTGAGCTAAGTTTCTTTCATTGTATGGAATTCTATTGATAAATCAAGAACAGAGTTATAAGATTATTATTTAGAGTCATGAACGTAGCCATCAGAAAAATAGAAATGGTCAAAAATTCCTGCATTTAGAAAGTGGGACGAGAGGATGGTGTTGGACAGAAGATTAATTCTTTAGCAGGATACAAAATCAACACACAAAACTCAGTAACATTTCTTTTCTCCAATAGTGAACATGCATAATGAGAAATCAAGAAAGCCTGCCCATTTACAAGAGCCACCAAATAAATAAAATACTTAGGAATTGAGTTAACCAAGGAGGTGAAAAATCTCTATAATGAGAACTACAAACCACTGCTGAGAGAAATTAGAGAGGATACAAGAAGATGGAAAGATATCCCATGCTCTTGGATTGGAAGAATCAACATAGTGAAAATGTCCATACTACCCAAAGTGATATACAAATTCAATGCAATCCCCATCAAAATTCCAAAGACATTTTTCTCAGAAATGGAAAATCTATCCAGACATTTATATGGAATAATAAAAGACCATGCATAGCCAAAGCAATGCTGAGCAAAAAAAATAAAGCTGGAGGCATAACACTACCTGACTTTAAGCTATACTACAAAGCTATAATAACCAAAACAGTATGGTACTGGCATAAAAACAGACACACTGATCAATGGAATAGAATAGAGAATCCAGAAATCAACCCACACACTTATTGCCATCGGATCTTTGACAAAGGCACCAAGCCTATTCACTGGGGAAGGGACTGCCTCTTCAGCAAATGGTGCTGGGATAACTGGATATCCATATGCAGGAGAACGAAACTAGATCCATACCTCTCACCGTATACTAAAATCAACTCAAAATGGATTAAGGATTTAAATATACACCCTGAAACAATAAAACTTCTTAAAGAAAACATAGGAGAAACACTTCAGGAAATAGGACTGGACACAGACTTCATGAACACGACCCCAAAAGCACGGGCAACCAAAGGAAAAATAAACAAATGGGATTATATCAAACTAAAAAGCTTCTGCACAGCAAAAGAAACAATTAACAGAGTTAAAAGACAACCAACAGAGTGGGAGAAAATATTTGCAAAATATACATCTGACAAAGGATTAATATCCAGAATATATAAGGAACTCAAACAACTTTACAAGAAGAAAACAAGCAACCCAATTAAAAAATGGGCAAAAGAGCTAAGTAGGCATTTCTCTAAGGAAGATATACAAATGGCCAACAGACATATGAAAAAATGCTCAACATCACTCAGCATCCGGGAAATGCAAATCAAAACCACACTGAGATACCATCTAACCCCAGTTAGGATGGCTAAAATCCAAAAGACTATGAACGATAAATGCTGGCGAGGCTGCGGAGAAAAAGGAACTCTCATACATTGTTGTTGGGACTGCAAAATGGTGCAGCCTCTATGGAAAATGGTATGGAGATTCCTCAAACAATTGCAGATAGATCTACCATACAACCCAGCTATCCCACTGTTGGGAATATACCCAGAGGAATGGAAATCATCAAGTCGAAGGTATACCTGTCCGCCAATGTTCATCGCAGCACTCTTTACAATAGCCAAGAGTTGGAACCAGCCCAAATGCCCATCATCAGATGAGTGGATACGGAAAATGTGGTACATCTACACAATGGAATACTACTCAGCTATAAAAACGAATGAAATACTGCCATTTGCAACAACATGGATGGACCTTGAGAGAATTATATTAAGTGAAATGAGTCAGGCACAGAAGGAGAAATACCACATGTTCTCACTTACTGGTGGGAGCTAAAAATTAATATATAATTCACACATACACACACACACATACACACAAAAAACGGGGGGGGGGGAAGAAGATATAACAACCACAATTACTTGAAGTTGATACAACAAGCAAACAGAAAGGACATTGTTGGGGGTGGAGGGAGGAGGGAGGGAGGTTTTGGTGATGGGCAACAATAATCAGCCACAATGTATATCGACAAAATAAAATTTAAAAAAAAAAAAAGAAGATTAATTTTTTATTTCATACCATTCAATTTTATCAGGTACTGTATATTCATTAACAAACGTATATGTATGGTATGTATACAATTTAATAAAAGATATACCAAACAGTAGTTTTTTGGTTTGTTTTTTAATCTCTAGATTATGGAGTTATTCATGATTTTTGTTTTATTTTGTCTTTTTCCTATTTTTAATTTTTCCAACTAGTCCTGTACTACTTGTACAATGTCATATTTTATAAGTAATATATTAAATTGCCACCAAAAATTGAGATGCTAAAACTCGTTTTAAGAAGTTAATAAGAAGAGGGAACATTAAGTAAAGTTTGCTATGTTATCTCCCTGCATTTCTGGCCAATGGAACTACAACTAGTATGTGGACCAAACCAATGCCCTATGACCATTTGCCAGAGTAGACTGCAGCATGTGAACCTAATACACGATGGCAGGGGAAGGCCAAAGGATGTCAATGTTAAAAATCTATATATACAACGCATCACTTCTTAGTGGGATAAGATCACAAAATTGACAGGTAAAGTTATTCCTCCCATATGAGCTCATCTGTGTAAAAACAGTACTCTCAAGAAAAGGTTAAACTTTTGTGTTAGTTTTTCACAAATAAAAATACAGAGATGGCCAGATTCTCAGCACCCTGTGGACACATTTGACACTCACGATCGATTTATCTCTCTGTTCTCCAGATTACCCACAATGGTGTTTTTCATATAGGAAGCACTAAATATTTCATTAAACTAGAAGAAATAAACAAAAAAAGGAGTCAGTGAAAGCAAATGAGGGTTTCTCACGTCCATGCTGTATGGTTTCATTCTCTAGCCATGGAATCTAAGTAGACTTGCTCCTTTAGCAATGACCATCTTTCTCATTTTCTACTAGAAAAGATTCCACCATAAATACGTTCAAAAAAATCCAGCTCAGTCCAAAGTTCAAATGTGACTAACTCAACTGCTAGGAATTGTCTTGGCATTTCTTTGGCACTCATAGTGTCTTACACTAGGTGCCACGTAGAAAATATGCTTTAATTAAAATATACAAGATGCTCTGTATTTCTTTAAGGAAGGTAAATATAAAATAAATAAGATATAGAAGATGACTTGTGTTTCCTTAAATTCTGTTTGAGAAAACTGGAGAAACACATAAAACTTAAGAAAATTAAGCCCCAGCAAAATAACACATAAAAATGAACATATTATAAACAACTTAAGTGTCAAGGGTACACTGACGGACAGAAGAATTAGCTAAATTTTGTGTCTAAGAGGCTACCTGCAAATAGAAAGTTAATAGAGTATTCTTGTTATAGCCTCTTGGAAGCAAAGTGAAAGGTATTATAAATAATAATCTAGTGAGACCATTATATTTAGTTCCCAAGGATCCCCTTCAGAAACTCTATACCAACCATAAAGGAAGCTGGGGCTGCTAAGAAAGTTTGATGCTAAAAACCTCGGAAGTCCTCTCCGGAGGACCGGACTCTTGGCTACCATCAGCCCTGACCCCAGAGAGCTTCTGGAAAGATTCTGTGCTAGCAGAACCACAATCCATCTATGGATAAAGGGGGACAGTATCAGGGAACTAACATTAATTAAATGTCTGTTTATAACAGATCCTTTCACTTATATTGTTTAATTTAATCTTTAAGGCAACCTTGCAAGAAAGGCTCATTTACACATGAGGAATCAGAGTTTCAGGTTCACTTCCAAAACGTGTTCAATGACACACATGTAGGAAGGAACTAGGAATGTACAACGCAGTCCCTTCTTCACCACACACACTGCTGAGTAGACATGTAGAATGCTTCATCCCTAGGGAACTCTGCCTTCACTGTAAGTGGCCATGATCCTTTGAGCGTAGGCAAGAAACTAGGAACGACCCAGCATAAAAAAGATGGATTTAGCAGGAGAACTCTGTGGAAGCAAAAGTTGGCTCCCTTACACCAGAGCATATCAATCACCTCAGGCTACTTAACTTTCCAGAGCTCACTTTCCTCATCTATAAAATGAAGGAGTTGGATTTGATAATCCCTAAGTGCCCTCGCAGATCAACTCTAGGTTGGCCCTCTTTGACTCAGTTTAAACTGTGATAAATCTTCAGCATCAGTGGAAGAATGCTTTTCAAGACGTTCATCCTTTCTATTTAGTGTTTTTCTACTGACAGAACTGATTCTGAAACACATGGCAAACATCATCCAACCCAAAGTATGAGTGGCAGAAGGTCAAAACTGTCAGCCGCAGAAGGCAGCACTAAGACTTCATTTAATTTGAAGAGAAAACTGCAAAACACATAAGATGCCTTATTATGTAAACAATCTGTTACACAATGAAGTTCGTCAAATATCAGTAAATATGCAGATTTCCCCTTTGGCCTACCACCTGTTTAGCATTTATTCTAGAATAACCCATAGTCCTCAATTGTTTCACATTTCCCTCCACAGCTAGATTTTGTTAGAGGTTATCCTCCAAGGACTACACAGCTACATGTTTCAAATACTAAGTTAATAGGAAATTCTCTTCTACTGTGTGAGAAATGGGGTGGGCAGTCCTTAGAATTTAAAGTTCCTGTATTGAATTTCTAGCCATCCAGGGACATCTTATGTAAGTAGAGGCCCAGCATGAGAGCTGGCAGGTATGAGAGCTGAAGAGAATGGAGTGAGGGTAATTATGGTGATGGACACATGGGCTGAGGACTAGGATGCCACCCACCAGCAAATAGAGTCCATTCTTTTCTTGTTCTTCAGTGGCTGTGGCTTATGGGGAGCTATAAGCAGAGACCAGAAAGAGGAGGAGATGGAAAGTGGTGTGGTGCAGTGCAGTGGGTGCAAGCAGGACCAGCATGGAAACCAGGGGACCTAGGCTGCAGCCCAAGTTTGTGATCTTGGCAAAGTCACTTAATCTCTCAAGGTCTCAATTCTCTCATTTATAGATAAAGTATTGAGCTTATGCTCTCTAAAATCTAAAATTCTATAATCCATAAGGGATGAAAAAATGTTAAGCAAGGCTCTGTCCTTGGTCCTGCCTTGGTCACCACTTTAAGTAGTGGATGAAGGTTCAGATGGCACAGCAATTTAATTTGCAGATGACATGGCTGGAAGCAGAATCCAGATGCAAAAAATCTCCCTTGTTTTGCTGAGAGCATGGGCCAAAACCAATAGCAAGAAATTTAGCAGTAACGTGTGTAGTTTTCTCTATTTAGAGGGGAAAAAATGTATAGTTGTCATGTTGAAAGAAAAAATAGAGACATGAGAAATTTTGGCTGGAAGCTTCATATAAACCAAAAGTATAATCCAGCTGCTGAAAAAATTAATGTGATCCGGGCTGCATTAATAAAATTGTGATGTCCAGATGAAGAAAGGAAATGGTTCCAATGTACCTTCTGCTGGTCAGACCACATATTGTGCTCTCTCCTGGGTGCCACATTTTTAGAGAATAACAACTAGAGACCATGCAAAGAATAAATCTGGTATAATCAGAAAGTCTAGAAGACATCATTTAGAGATCATTTCAGAGAAATGGATGTGTTTTCCTGAAGAAGAGAAGACATCTGAAGTGCTCTGGAGTGGAAGATGAATTCAAGCAGATCTGTGCTGTTGCAACGGGCAGAACCAGGGCCAGTGGAAAGATGTTACACATAGAGGCCAGTTTCAATTTGAAGAAAGAAAACACATGCTCACAATTTGGGCTCTCTTACAAAGGAATGGACTGCTTTTCAAAGTTTCCTTGCAAAGTATTCAGAGTATGGAAGGAAAGCCTGTCGAGAAGGTTGTAAAGGAATTCCTGAATGGCTAGAGCATTTGAATTCAGTAATTTCTGAAATCTTTTTCCATATTACAATTATGGGACACAACATAAAAGGAAGAGAAAACCTGATTTTTAGTTATCAACTCCACCACTATAACGACAGAACATTAGTTGGGAGGGAGTCCAGTTCTCATCTTGCGAATGTGCCACAGCCTACTCATCAGTCCATGCAAAGCCTCTCGCTTCTCTCCCTCCCCCAGTCAAAATATAACTACTGTAGTGTGTTGAGACTTGCTGCCAGATTGCTTTCCAGTATGACCCCTCCTGGCTTCACTACCACCTGCCATGCACAAGGGTTCCTGAGTACCCACACCATCATCGACACTAGGCAATACACAACTCTTAACGTTTGCCTACATGATAGGTAAAAAGTAGTATATTGCTGTCATGGTGATTTGCATGTACTACCAATGACTTGGAGTCTCTCTTCACAGTAGGATCACTTTCTAAAGCTACAGTACAATGTATTTTCCTTCTGGTCAGCACCACCCAGCACTCATAAACCAGGCTTGCTGACTCCATGCTCAGTGTTTCACACGCCAGATGATTTGTTGTAGAATAATAGAGGGAGAAACTGGACTAACAGTTGATTCTCCTCTCTTCCTCCCTACTCCAGTCCTTCTCCATGCACAGGTAAACCTTTTGATTATGTCAGCATCTGTTCTCACAGGCCGGTGCTCTCCATCTGAAACCTAGTTTAAGACAGAGACCTCAATCAGCACTGTTTTGACACCTCTGATACATAGATCAGAGACTGTAAAGACTGACTTCATTAGAAACGGTAGCCATAATTTTATTTTCTTATAAGACAACTCAAACCTTGATAACTTGCCTATTAAGCCAGAAAAATGCTCCTTTACAATTCTTTCCTAAAAGGAAAGATTTGGTTCCTTTTAAAACCATTTCTTAGCTTATCTCTAAAAAGACTATTTCAGTAGTCAGTGCCTAACCCTTTGTTCTCTCTCCTTTGTGCATTTTCTCACTTAATTATCACTTACCTTGCTTACTTCTTGACACTTCAAGATCCCTCTGATAGTATGCATGCATTAATCAGACCCTCCTTAAATACTTTGTGATCGCAATGTCTCTACAGGTCAATTTGATCCAGATCATGTGAAAATCTATGATGTGCCTCCAGCTACTTGCTGAAGGATAGGATTTTTTATTTTATTATTTCAAGTGAAGGCACAGAAGCAGCTTCAAATTCTGAAGACTCCATGTAGCATCCCAAAGGTATGTTGGACTCACAAAAAAAATTTCACAGTTGGAAATTTAATAGAGTTCAAATCCATTAAAAGAGAAAGATATTGAGGCCCAGAGAGGCTATACAACTTATTCAAGCTCTCAGAACATGTAATGTTAAACTAGAACCCTGACATGCAAGGTACTAGTCTACCTACTGTTTCATATTAGTGGGCAGAAAGAAAGATTCTTTTTAAAAGTTGTTACTCAGGAAGACCTGCTCATCTCCAGGCCAGCTGTCCCCAGGCAACCTGTCATTTGACAAGAGTGGCTGCTAAATCAGGACTCCAGTTTGCGCCAAATCCCCAGGGGACCCTGCAGTTCTGGGGTCTTCAGGGTTGGTGTCAGGCTGACCTGAAGGCCCTTCAACAGCATAGTGAGTCCATTGCAATGCTGCACTAACTCCCAAATTGGAAACTCTCCCAGTCAGAAATCATTTATGAAGCTTCCCCAGATATTTTAATCAAATAAATCAAATACCTAATATTGCCAGGCCAGTTCCAGTTCTTAAGACATTAATTATACAGAAGAAATCTCAGCTATGTTCTACTTCAAACCCAAGAAGATCCTTTCTATAACTAAATGGCAGGTACCGTGACAGGGTGAAGTGGGCCACCTGCTCGGGTTTGCCACACTGTACACTGATGCAACCTGACTGCAAGCCTGTGAAAGAAACAGGTCACTTTGAGGCACAGAGCATCAAAAACAAAAAACAATGGAACCTCTGAAATGATTTCAGCTGCTAATAGATTAGCTCTTATTCCAGCTGAATCAATCTTTTTTTTTTTTTTTTTTCACTTACAAATAGTCCTAGAGAAAAGAAAAGGGCTTCCTCTGGACCAGCGCTGCTTAAAAATCATAATATTTACATACAGATCTGATTGAGTAGGTCTGGAGTGGGGCCTGGACTGTACATTTTTAATAAGCTTCTGGATGATGCTGATGGTGCTAGCTCTTAGTTTTTTGGGGTTTTTTTGTTTGTCTGTTTTTGGTGACTGGCTTGTACGGGGATCTGAACCTGTGACCTCTGTGATATTGGCACCACATTCTAACCAAGTGAGCAAACTGGCCAGCCCCCTTAGACACACTTTACACAATAAGGCTCTGTCTGTGGGCTTCTGTGAAAGGAATCAGTTTAAGGAAATCAAAGAATAGAAGGCACGACTTTAACCTGCTCATCAGGTGCTATGGTACAGCGTTGTTCCAATAGCCACAGCCATACGGCTTCAACATGAAGCGCCCTTTTGTCACCAGGACCTGAAAATCAAAATGTCGTTCTAACAAGACCATCATCAAAGCAGGCTGCCTGAGATTATGTGGTGGTACACAACTCATCACCTGGCCCGCTTACTCATTTCCTTCCTCTCCTCCATGAGTCCCCAGACAAATCCTATAATCCTAAATCTGATGTGTGAGCTCTGGTTTGCTGGACTTGTAAAAAAGCCACCCTAAAATATGGGCTTAATGAAAAAAGACATAAAACCTTTGATTTTTGAAGGTAGATTGCCATGGATAGCCAAGGACTGAGACCCAAGCTGGCAAAACTGACAGAGCAACACTGAGGTAAAGGCTAAAGAAAGGCCTTCCCTGGGGAAGTCTCCTAAAGTTGTACACAAAGTGCCAAAGTGTTGTCCTTTTGGAGGCTACAAAGGAGAAATATTCTGTAAGTCATATTTAAAACAGCATCTCCAAACTGAATCCTGCTGCTTAAAAGGATTGACTTGAAAAAGGAAGAAATCGCCCTCAAACCATAGTCCTCAGGGTGTTGTAAGACACTAAGTGGCTGAAGATGAATGATTATCCATCCCAGGATAAACGCCTGGCTACTGGCCCCTTAGGAAAACCTGCCACTCTGAAAAGCCACCCAAAGAAGAAAGACACGCACAGCACTGCTTTAACTACAACCAGCAGGGCAAATACCAACATCTCCCTTGATCAAACGGGGATTCAAAGAGCAATCACTTATACCAGGATGATGACCTGAAACACTGAAATGTTTCTGATGAGCTAGAAGATAAACACAACACTTCCACGTATAGGAGAAGCTGCAATACATTTCTAAGTCCAGTGCTAAGACTAAACAGTCAATTTCTACACAGACATCTGGTGCTATCATTGGGAAAGAAAATGACACAATGAATCTCCTGTAGCCCTTCAGCAAGGTCAAAGGCCAAATGAGTAGGAGAGTTCTGATTCTACGAGAAACTCTTGGACGCACTTTTTACTGTTGATTTGAATCAGTCACTGGGGAAAATTTATTTTTAAAAAAAATCAAAAACAAGGAAAAATAATAAAATCTCAGAGCTTCATATATCTGCATCCATCGTGACAACACAGGTAGAAAGCCTGAACAAAATATAGAGACTAGACAAATTCTTGACCTTTGCCTTCTCTCACTGAAGGTGATGTGGCTGTCAGGATAACAAATATTGATGCTGGAAAACAGAAAGCTTAAGAGAGCTATAGAAATGGTAAGATATCAAAGGGTCAACCAGTATCAGCAATGCAGAAGCAATGGAAGCACTCCCAGCAGAGATACTGCCTGATGCTTTTTCAGGACGTCCAGTGAAAGAAGGGATAAAGTTCATGTTTGAAGCCTGCTACTTTCCTAATTGTCTTACTCAGACTACAGCTTGATTCAGGAAAGGAAACAAGTTCATTTCTTTTCCTACTTCTACTAATGTGACACATGGTGATTTTAAGAAAGTAAAAGGTTATCCAAAGGAAATTAACTATTTGGAACAGCTCAGACACTAATGATGGACATCCAAGAGAACTGTGAAATTCTTCTAACACACACTCTTGAAGCAGCCAGAGTTCACACAAAACTAGGACATACTGAACTGTGTGTGAAAGCTGACGAGGAGACTGCAGAGCTTGGTCCAGCTGCTGTGCCAGAATCAAGAAAGACTGGACAATAACTGAAGTCTTAAATTCTGTTGTAATTCAAAAACATGGAAACGAACATTTAGAAAGGGTGCACAGCGGAGCGAGAAGCGAACTAATGAGAACAATAGTTTTGTGGGAGCTCATGAGTAAAAATACACATCTTATAATGGGAAAGTCCATGCATTTGGGGGCATGTGTTCTCATCTGCTGCCAGAAATGAAGCCCTCATTTTTCAAACTCAGTATCATCCAATAACAAGGAACCAGTCTGGTGGCCATTCAGTTTGGTCCCACCTCTGGTGTTTTCATCATGGAATGGGATTTTTTCAGAGGGAAACACAGAACAAAAGTAAAAACGAAGTTGATTGGTTTAAGACAAGGTATTCAGTGACACTCACTGTAAAAATAAAATAAAGGGGAAGGGGCAGGCAAGCAGGTTATGCACAGAAGACGTTTTATATTTTATGTGAAAATCAGTAACTGGTTACCTGACCTTAAACCACTTTAACTGGACAACATACTGTGATGATGTCCAATTTGATGTTCTGAATTTGAAAGTAATGGTTAAAACTAAGTTATCTAATAAATCTAGTGATACAGTAGTTACCATTAGCAGCCCAAATGATAGTTGACACATCGTAAAGTAGTTAAATGTGTGATTCCACAAGACTTAAACCTGTACTTGCACAACTGAAATCCCGTCTAATGTATCAGTTAAAACTTTATCTTAGTTTAATATGAACATTATCAAAGTAAACACAAAATTAAAGTAGTTTAAAATGTATTTTGGCTTTTTTAAATAAATGAAGATAAATAAATGCTGTTCTTGTTAGAATCATTTTCCTCCATCACCCAAAATATATCCAAGTTTCAATTCCTTTTGAAATGAAATTATTTAGAAGGGCCTGATCAATTTTAGCTTAGATGAATATATGAAGATACTTCAAAAAGTCTGTGGAAAAATAAAAGAGATAGTACAAATCTTTCCATGAACTTTTTCGAGTACCCTCTTTTTTGATGTTCATCTCTAGACATAGGATTCAGCTTCAAGTTTTTTTGTTTTTTTTTTTAACTTCACGACATTTATGGCTCCCCATGTTTTTAATGTATAGTTTATATAGCAAAATCTTTGATAGCTGTTCTATGCTATGTTTGGGGCCAATTCTCCTGAATGGCTCACAGTTGAAAAGGGGATAGCAGCCATGTATGTAAACTACCCAGAATAAAATAACTCACCCCCTAAATACTCTACATACTAGTAGCTCTTCAATCTTCCTAACTGTATTGAAATTTATCATGTATATTAATTTTAATTACATAATTATAAATGATGAGATGAACTCATTTCCCACCCCCACCCCCAAAGTTTCTCTTGGTGATATTTTCCTGGTTATAATAGAAGCTGCTTGAGGCTAAGGATCCTGATTGATTCTCCAGATTTGATCCTGTATCATTGCTTTGTTGACTGCATTATTTTTTCATCATGCTTACATACAACATCATGCTGGTGCATTCTGAAGCCTGGTACATTCTGAAATAACTTCCATCTTGCAAGATTCCCAGTACCCTTGTAAATCAATAAATCAGCTTAAAATATTCCAATGCAATCAAGGTAGAAGAGAACAAACTTGCTCTGAGAAACTATGTTTTAATGACATTGACCTGCAGAAGCCTAATTCTATTCATTTCTTGCTCCTGTTAGCACCATGAGGACAAGGAACACAGGGGTCTTGTTTATTTTTATATTCTCAGTGCCTCATACCATTTTCTGACACATACTTCTTGTGTGTAAAGTTAAACCTTTCACAACCCCCAGGAAAATACAACTAGAAGGAATTCAAGTCTCCTCCATCTTATGGATCTGATGATCGGTGTCTCCAGGTGTTATTAGGCCATTCAGATGTTCTAAATCAAGGCGTCAGCAGGACCCGTACTCCCTCTGAAGGCTCCTATGATTCAAGTTCATACAAGAATAAATTATGTGCCAGCTTTCCATTTTAGCTCTTACGATTTGTACAAAAATTTGTAGAGGATTCTTAAAGCAAAGGTACTTCACAGGGCCTGGTTTTCCAAAGCCTTGCAGTTTCAAATATTGACCTTGTGGAGGACTGGAAATTTTCCTCAGGCTATAAAGTCTCTGGTGTAGGATAAAGATTTGTGGCACAGCAAGGTTGCTGGCTTAAGGACAGACTAGTTACTGATTGAAATGTAAAGATACTAGAAAATATTGGAGGGAGAAGGAATGTTTGCTAAGATCAAGCTTTTGTTCATAGGACCACTTATTGCCTTACTGGAATGTCATCTGGCTTGTTTCACTGAAAGTTACCAGCCTATATTGTTAAACTATAACCCCACCTATGTACTCTTCCTGTAACTTCCTGGTCTGGAAAATAAATGCAGGAAGAGAACCCCTATTCGGTGTTAATTTTCCCAAGGAAGGGATGCCTCTCACTGGAGTGTTCTGGGGAAATTAACCCCTTCAGGGCTTCTCACTACTCAGAAGAGATGGGCTTTGAGCAATCCTTTGCACCTCTGTCACCCAGGGGGAAGTGGGGTGACAAATCTGTGGAGGGCAAAGCAACAAAAATTATATAACAACTTTTGATTTTTGAAGGAGCATATACGAATCAATTTTTAAAATACTTACAGATACCTGCTATATCCAGAGTGTGTGTGGCTTGTCACAAAAATTAGCAAGTTTGTGACCATTAGGCAAGGATATCTCTTCCTGAGTTTGAGATACATCAACAATTGAATAGATAAGTCAGTATGTGCTTAGAAATACAGCAACACAGCAAAAGGCATTGGATACAGTTAATGATGCACCCTTCCGTCAAGCAGGGATAATCTGGTGAATCATTCTTCCTCTTTGTAGGGCTATTCTCGCCAAACTACTGGAATATTCACACTCTCAAGTGAAGGACCTTCACTCTTTCAGACACTGGGGTAAAGACACTGGTAAATTGTTATTTAACACTCCATTTTCCATGTTGTTATAGGGTTGAATTGTGCCCCCAAAAAATATGTGATGAAGAACCTAGATGTGATTTCAAACATCTAGTCTTCAGGTCTTGACAAAATAAATTTCTAGTTTAAGCTACCCAGTTTTCCATACTTTATTACAGCAGCCCTAGGAAGCTAATATTGAACAACCTTTCTTGTTTTACTATACTTTCACTATAGAATAATAGGATTACCTATTTAATAGATGTTATTGATTTATATATATATATACATATATGTGTGTGTGTGTGTGTGTGTGTGTGTGTGTGTGTGTGTGTGTGTGTGTGTGTGTATATAACTGGTTCTTTTCTAATGACTCCTAGGAAGGCAAGTGATCTGATCTTTAATATACCTCCCTCCAAAAAGGTTCTCTGAAAACTATACCCCCATCCTCATTCTTTAAACCATTTCTTCCTCTGCTGCTTTGAGACCTTTGCAGGAGCGTAAATGGCTCTCCGTGTCAGGCCTGTTTATTTTTTGATACAAATTCAAAATAAGATATATTTTCCACTATTCAAGGCAAAGATCAGTCAAAAGGGTCTCTCTAAAACCCCTGTAATCTCTATCCAAAACAATACTGGGTAACAACTGAGTATTTCACACCCTCAGCCCTCTGTGATGAAATTTACTCCCTTTTTCAGAAGTCAAGCAGCTTTGGATTCCTGACAGAAAGAGCAGAAACAAGAAAAATTTCTCCAATGTCAGCATTCAAGGGCTCGACTTAGTGCCGACTTGAGAGTGGATAGGTGTTCTGATTTCTTTTGATTACTTATCCTAGGGCAAAAATACACATGGAGACAACAGCTCATTTTTAGGTTTTGTTTTCTCATGCAAGGCACTGAGAGGCATTCCCCCTGCTTTTTTTTTTTTTTTTTTTTTTTACTAGAAACACTAATAACAAGCACACATAATTATTTTATATATATATTTTAATCGACATTGTAATTGTACATGTATATGGAGTAAAATCAGATATTTTGATACATAGATATGTTGTATAGTAATTGAGTTAGGGTAGTCCAGTGTATCCATCGCCTCATACATTTATTTCTTTTTGGTGAGAACATTCAAAAGCCTGTCCTCTAGTATGCAAAATATCTAAGCAGAGAGAATATCATTTAAAAATATGGCAGAGCACAACATCTTCTGGTTCCTTTCTCTTAAAGAAAGGAATATACATTTTCTTCTGACGTGGCTTGTTTAGAGCATTGTCATCCACACTTTAGGATGACAATAGCTCTAATTTTCCAAAGAGAAAGGAAGAATTCTCAGAGGCCAAGTCCCAAGGACTGTCAGCCCCACATCAACACTGCCCAAGTTTTCTGAAACATCTGAACTAACTTTCTGTCCTCTATGCTTGTAGTATCACACTGGACAGCTGACATTGTCTACACCTACTTGTTCATAAGACATGTACACCTTGACGGGGGTGAGTATCTTACTCTTTTTCATAGCTCCAGTGCCTGACACTTGATTGTCTTATATTAGACGAGATCGGGTGCATTCAGGGTGGTATGGCCGTAGACTGATTGTCTTATATTAGCTGAATGAACAAATGTTCTAATAAACTCATCTCTAAATCTCTACACCATATAGAAAGTTAGAGTCCTGAGCAGGTTTTCAGTGAATAGACAACTTTATTCGTGCCTTGCAGACTGTTGCTGTCTTCAGTGTCAAAGGGATACCCTTCCACTGTGGAATACCTCATTCTTTCCTGGATTTTTTCTTCCGACTTCTGACCTGTGCCTTTTTGCAACTGACCCATCAAATTGAACTGGATTGTGGAAGGCCATTCCCGTCACCTTTACTATATGTCAAACTCATTTCCTGACCGTAAGAATGTCTTATAACCTCTCCTATTTAGCCTTTACTTAGAATTCTGGGTGGCAGCTCAATTTACAAATATTTCCAAAAGTTCATGGAAAAACATAATTAAAAGATAATACAAATCTTTCCACGAATTTTTTGAAGTATCCTTGTATATATCAAGCACCTAGTGGAACACTAAGTATTGTGAAACCTTTAAAATGAGATTGTTGTACCCAAAGTGTTTACATCTAGTTAACTTTTTGAAAACTTAAGTGGCAATAAAAGATTTCAATCAGATATTAAGAAAATAGCTCTTCAGAAAACAATTTTTGCCTGAAAACCTTGTCTTTTCCCTCTTGACTACAGTCCTTTAAACTCAGTTCAAGAGCAACAATCTATAGGAAGCTTTCCCAGTGCACACAAATGCACCTGCCACCATACCTAGCACCCAGAAGGCTCATCCTGAGGTGATTTAGTGGAGTGGAAAAAGCCCAAGCTACGTAGGAACAAACTTGAGTTGGAACCCCGGTCTGCCCCCACTAAGTCTGTGACTTTGACAAGTCAATATTTCTCAGCATTCTCATCTGTAAAAATGACAGGATAATGTTCACCATGCAAAATTATTGAGAGACAAATAAACTAACATTTTCATGTAACCAACACAAACAAGATTTTTATAACTATTCATTTCCTTCACATTGATATCTGTTTACTCGTGCCACTGAGTCTGCATCTTTATAATTTGTGCATTACATGTTTTGATTCTGTTTTTCACTACATGCTATATCCATTAAGAAAGGAAACAACCTCTTAAAATCTTCAAAGTGCCTATGGCCAACTCCACCCACACAGCCCTCCTTCAGGAAAGAAAAAAAAAAAAAAAAAAAGGATAAAAGATTTCTTCTAATGTTGCTAGTGCCAATGATAAACCCAGAACTTCAGAGAACAAAGTTCATATTCATAACTGTAGATAAAGTTGAAAAATGAGCCACCAGTATGTCTTTACTTCTAGTAAACAAGTTTTTCTCTGCCTAAGAACCCTATTTTCATCCCATTTTCATTTGTATTGCTAAGCAACATCATGTACCCCCAATTCTATTTCTAGTCCTGCCTTTATAGTCACAGACACCTACCAAGTTACATCCCACATGCTGGAGTATTTTTAGGCTTCATTTGTGAGCAGTCATATGTGCTATCAAGTATCTCAAGTCACAATGATGATGTTTTGTACTTGTACAGAACTTATCTTCACTGACAAACATACCATGAACTTTTTTCTCACTAATTTTATGGCTCCTGAGCTACTCTACGAGGCTGCCTCTGATGATCTCACTGTGAAGGGAGATGGCTCGCATAAGGACACACCCTACAGGAGGGAGATGCTCCGGAGCAAAGGCAAGTGCCAAATTTCCCATCCCCCATGCAGCTCTGACTCATCTGATAAGTGACAGGGCCTCAATTTACTCATCTGTAAAATGCAGAGATTTGGCTCAATTGTCCCTATACTCTATGTATCTACAAGGTATATCATATTTAACGCTTTATCGCCCATGGGAAATTTTCTTGCTTCCTGGAGACTCATTGCCTCCTTCCACCAGTTAATTTTGAAAATGGAAGCAAATGGAAATTATTTGTCCTACGCTTTCTAAAAACTGACGAACATAAATAGGAAGCCAGGGAAATGACAGTATTTAGAAAAATACATGAAAAAGACAAGGTAGATAATTAAAGAAGGTATTCTTGACTCAAAACTTTTATGTTACCCTTCATCCCCATCTTCCGAGGTAACCTTCCCAGGTGTCTTCCAAAAAAGCATTTTAGAAGAAGGTGCCCACCAACGATCAATAACTATAGTACCAGAGGCTTAGAGAATCATGGGATTTTAAAATCAAAAGAGACCTCAGAGACCAAGAGGTAATGAGCAATAACCAAAGGAACATTTCAGGGGAGGACAGCCATTGGTGATTCAGGATTTGGATGAGTGTAAGGAATGTGACCTGGCGGCAACACCAAAAGATTACTTCCTATGTGGTCAGAAATATGAAGGAGAGCTCTGGTTAGAGCTGGAAAATGGAACTAGAAAAGAATAGCAAGAGTCTGAAATGTCCGTGCATCTGTAACTTTCCCAGTTTGTATATAGGTTATCATATTTATATATATCTTGTCTTGTTCCATAAAAAGGCTTAAGGCAGTTTACAAAGAGTCACACAATATAGCAAGTTTAAATAACAGGAAAAAAATAAGGCAGAGGAAATGTAAAGGTAGGAGGAAACACATATTTATACATTTTAAATAGATGAACTCCAATGCTGTGTCAGGAAGCATGCTGCTTGCTCAGCACAGTGCCTGGCACGTAAGTATTCAAATTATACTAATTACTATTCATGACATTATTTGTTTTTATTAGGCCAATGTTAGTTTTCTTCCCTGACTCCCAAAATAAGAGGTTAAACTTGTCCCTATGGAAAACTGCCTTCCCTGTTCTACCCATACCTTCTTCCCATTTCCTTTTTGTCCCAATATACCCTTCTAACTTTACAAAATGATAAATAGAAACATAATGAGGCTTCAGGGTCTTGGAGCCAGAATCTGCGCTGCTGGCAATATAACCAGCTCTTAACAAAACTGTGAAATTGGCAACATTTCTCATCTTTTTTCCTGGCATCCTTTTTCTTTTCTCCTGCATTTTGTAACCCCATCTATGGGATCCCTTAAATTCTGTTCTATACCACTAGGATAAAAGACATCCTTGACCCTGAAGTATAAATAGCTCACACTAGTTTAAAGTCCTGTGACAGCTACATTCTCAAATGGAGCAAAGCCTTAAAATAAAGGGATTAAGTCCTAAACTGAAAATTCAGTTTTTCCATGAGTGAAGGGGTATGGTAGGGTTGTTTTTTTTTTTTTTTGGAGGGAGAAAGAGGTAGAAAGGTATATTTTTCATCGATTATAGCACAAAAAGTACCAAAATGAAAGTATAACCAAATATGACTGGGGCCACAAGTTGCATGATTTCATAAAAAGAAGATTGTTTCCCACAGTTAAGAAATGAAAATAAATTTAAATCTGCCTGCCAAGTACTTGTTTCAGATGTGAAAATAAAGACCTTACACTTATTTATTAGACAAGAGTATCTTCCAGAGTTACCTTATACTGTCAAGGGCAAGAAATCTAACCTGAGTAACTTACGGACTATTTCATATTACGGTGGTGAGAGGTGTAACTACCTACAAAACATACAGTAAAAATCTTTTAAATGTTTTGTGCATTCTCACTCTCCTCTTGATGGCAATGCTTCCCCCAAAATTCTCTTACTCAATCACAAACAAAAAAATATTGCTAAAACATTGACTCCCAGGCCTCCTTTGCCTTCTAGGAGTCTTTGCTTTTTCTCCAGCTTCAAATTTCTTGCTTTACCACAGGTTTCTAGCTGTTCTACCCATCAGCATGATTAACATAATAATAAAAGGCCAGTAGCCCAGCAGGTAGACAGTGAAACTTCCTTTTGAAAAGGTGGTAAGGAAGAGGGAGAGAGAAGAGAATATCTGGCTGCTGGTCCAAAGGTAAATCAATACTGCCATTGAAGAGAGGAAGAAAGAAGGGAACAGGATTTCCCAGAACCAGGACCAAACAAGCTATCTTACTGACTGGGAGGGAAAGTATGATAATATTACTAAGGCCTCAATTCCACTTTTAAAAAATGAACAGCAATGACAAGTAGTTGGAAGGTGCACGCAGGCATGCTCTTTAGGGGAGGAGCATGTATGGCTACACTTGAGCCCATTTTTCAGGTAGTGTAGAGTCCAGCACATCTCTACGAGCCAATAGTCCCAAAATCTGCACCCGGGCTGTTAAGTATCCTGAGTAGACTATCTCTGCACATCCTGGAAACACTTATTCCAGGATCTATTTCCAAAGACAAGTTTGACAGCAAGGCTCATCTTGCCACATAGACACTTTGGTGCCCACTGCTTCCCCACTCTGGATTCATTCTATAGTTTTGCGTCTGTACTTCACTCCCACAGCCACCATGGATAATTATGGTAGCCTTCAGCTAAGTGCTTGTTTCAGATGCGAAAATAAAGGCCCTACCCTTATTTATTAGATAAGAACATATTCCAATTACCTCCCACTGTCAAGAGTGGGTGATCTAATTTCTGAGTATCTTGGGGACCATTTCACATTATTATAATACATAGCTGCAGGTCAATTCTTCTAGACTTATATGCCTGAGAATTTTACAAAAATAGTATTAGTTGCCATGCCATTTAGCCATGGGTATTCATAATTTCTACTTTCCTTTTCCTACATTTTTCTTTTACTTTCTCACATTATGTTTTTGATACCACAGGCCACATAAATAAAAAATTATCTTTATTATAGCAAAAACAACTCCTTGCTAACTTCACCCAAACATGCTATAACATAAAACTGCAGGAATTATAAGACATAAAGTTCTCCTTGACTTCAGACTGAGTTACCAACCCTTAATTGTTGACTTCAAATGAATAAAGTTCTCCTTGAGATGTTAATGAGTTAATAGCCCTTTATCATTCTCTTCATTGCCTAATATTTCTCCTTTCACAGGGTTTTGGGTGGGCCTTTTTCCAAGGGCTTGTCCTGAGCCCTCAGACAAAGGAATTTCTTACAAGGCAGTAAAAAATCAGGGTAATCTTAGACATCATCCGGGAAGACTGTGCAACCCGACCAATGAGGAGGTGGGGGCAGCAACTTGTGCACTAGGAAATAAATTGCTTGCTACAGCCCTTTTCCATGTGCCTGCCCGTCAGACACCTGAACCTTGCAAAGCCATAACTAAAGTCTCACTTCGCTGTACCTCGTGTCTCCATGTCCATCCTTTGGCCTTGGATGGGTGAGGGCATTTCTCACAGATTGGAATCTGAAAGAGCCCAGAATGAAAAACAGATCATTTGACCAAATAACTCTCTTCACCCCGGAAGCAGCAGTGAATGAAGGGCTACAAAGCAGAAAGAAATTGTATAATCCTATACATTTTTGTGGAGCCTGGATTCTAGACTTTGCTAGATTTGAATATAAAGGAAGACCAACAACACCTGGTATTACAGTCTTAATTTCTTCCCAATTCAACTGATAACCACATCAAAGAGGCGGTGGTGGTGCAGGAAGTTGGGGTTTTGTTTAAGCAGAGATGAACTCAATCTAGTTAAAGTCGCTACAACCTCCAGCTCAAGAGGACTATAGGAAGAATCTAAATGATTAGCCCTTCACCCTAACCACTTCATGGAAAAAGGTCTTCACTCTAGAAACAAAATATAAAAATTATCATTTGATCTCCACTGTTATACTATACACAATATCCAGTGTATAATAAAAAGTTATGAGGCATGAAAAAAAGTAGGAAAACGTGACCCATAATCAAGGAAAAGCACAGTCAGTAAAAACTGACCCACAGATGACCATCACTGGAATTAGCAGCCAAGGGTGTGTTGAATTATATAAGCGTATGTTTAATATTTTATGAAACTACCAAAGTGTCTTCCAAAGCAGCTGTACTATTTCCCACCAGCAATGGCCAAAAGCTCTAAGACCTCCAATTGCTTTGCATCCTCTTGGCATTTGGTGTTTTAATTTTAGCCACTATAATGGATATGTAGTAGCATCTCATTGTGGTTTTAATAGCAAGTTCCCGATGACTAGTGATGTCAGGCATCACTTAATGTGTTTATTTGCCATCTATATCTCTTTGTTGTTCAAATCTTTTGCAATTGTTACTAGATTTTTGCTTTCTTACTGAGTTGTGTAAATTCTACATGTATCCTGGATACATATACTTGGTCAGATAAATGTTCTGTTAATTTTTTCTTGCAGTCTGTGGCTTATGTTTCATTTATTCTGTGCATTTCAAAGAACAGAAATGTTTAATTTTGATGGACTCCAATTCATAATTCTTTTTTATGGCTTATGCTTTTGGTGTGTTTGCTAAGAAATCTTTGCCTAACTCAAGAGCTCAAATTTTTCTGTTTTTAAGAAGCTTTACAGTTTTAGGTTTTACATTTAGATCTGCAGTATACTTAATGTTAATTTTGTATATTATGTAAGGTATGGGTCAGGTTCACTTTTTTACATATGGATGTCCAACTATTCCTGCACTGTTTGTAGAGAAGACTCATCTCCCCACTGAGTAACCTTGTCACCTTTGTCAAAAATCAGTTTGCCATATTTGTGTGGGCCTATTTTTGGATTCTCTATTCTGTTTCATTGACCTGTATGTGTATCTTTTCACCAATACCACATATCTTGATTTCTGCAAATATTAATATAATATATGATGGATATAAAACAGAGAGTCAAATATCTAATAACAATAGCACTAAGGATGGGAATTTGGGGTCAATAGAATTATAAAACTTTCACACTGTGATTTGAAGGTTTACTATGATAAATTAATGAAGTATACTGTAGTCTCTAGAGCCACCACTTAAAGAGACATAGCTTTTAAAAATAGTCAATAGAAAAGTAAAATACAATACTAAAAAATTCTCAAATTACCCAGGAGATGAATGAAAAGGAAGATCTTTTTTATTTGCTCTATATCTGAATTCCCAAAAAAACTACTATACATCAAAGGATGCTCTACGTATCCAGAATATTTGTTAAACATCCACTAAGTATTTATTGATTATCTAGTATTCTAGGCACTGTGTTAGGCACCAGGTAAAATAATGATGAATAAAATAGGTTGGGGCCTTGCCCATGGAGTTCAGAGTCCAATGGTCAGACATTAAAAGCACACAAATGAATATATAACTTCAAATTCTGAGACGTACTACTAAAAAAAAAAAATCACTGTAAAACTTAATAAAGAATAGGGGTAATGGGTGTAGTAGATAATATCAGTTTCCATATCAAATACTGCCAGTTCTCTTCTCTTTCCAGGCCTATGGAAGAATTCCCTTCTCTCTTAAAAGTATGGGTAGCCAGTGCTTTGGCCAATGAAATTAGGCAGAAATGATGCACAAGTTCTAGGCAGAGCATTTAAGAACCAGTTCACAATTTTCCATGTGCTCTTCCCCTGCCTCAGCAACAAGAAGCCTCATGATTAAATGGCAGCATCATAAAATGGGAAAGTCCTTCAGACTCACTCCCTGAGTGATAGATGATACCAATTTATGCTGGACATATAATGTAAAAAGTAATCCTTTGTTGTTTTAAGCTACGGATAGTTCAGGGTCTTAGTGCAGAAAGTTCTAAACTAACCTGACTGGTACAGGGAGTATAGAGGGTCTTTTAAGCCAAGACCCAAAAGATAAATAGGACATGGATGAAAAGTGAGGGAAAAGTGTTCCCAGCAGAGAAAACAGCACATCCAAAAGCTTTGAAGCAGTAAAGACATTGATTCATTTTAGGAATGGAAAGAAAGCCAGGAGAACCTGATATAGTAAGCAATGGGGGAAGGGTGGGGAGGTATTCAGGGGCCAGATTGTTCAAGATATTAGAGACTACTTTAATATTTTAGATTTTGTTCTAAATGCAATAGAATGCACTTGAAAGATTTTATCTGGTGGATAGATGTTTATATTTCAATTAGATCCTTCTGAATGGATTAGAATTGGAGGAGAAAGAGTTGAAGCAAAAGGACCCACTTGGAGACTATTTTTGTAGTTAACTGGAAATCTACAGGCTTATGGAAGGTAGTCACAATGGAAACAGAACAGGGTGGATTTTGGACCTGGAATTGGCAATTGTGATAATGGAAAGAATGCAAAGAAGAAAAGTGATGGAGAGCTGGGTATCGTGAATGACTGTCATATGACTGGCTCCCACAGCAGAGTAGTTGATGGTAAAGATGGGTGACTAGTGCAGAGGGCTGGTGGAAGACAGAGCTCCCTTTTGGACATGGTATATTTGTGAGACTTATGAGACATCCAAGAAGTTCAAATGGAAAATTTAACATATAAATCTAAAATTAAGAATGATAAAGTTTAGAAATAAATTTCGGAATCATACATATTTTTAGTCTTGGAAATAGATGGCCTTAGACAGAAGGTGAGATTTAAAAAAAAAAAAAAAAGAATGCAACATTTGGAGGTTTTTAGTGGAAGAGAAACTGTCAAGTAAGATTAAGAAGTAGCCAGAGAGGGAGGGGGAAAACCAGGAGAGAGAAGAATCAAAATCCAATAGACCAATATTTCAAGAAGGAAAAAGAGTTTAGAAATTCCAAGATATCTAGGATAAAAACTCAAAATTGTTCATTAAGCATAACAAACAAAGGTCATGTCTTACTTTAGCAAGAGAAGTTAGAGTGTTAACAGTGAGACCCAGACTGGACTGACTTGAAGAGTGGCTGAAGATGAAAAAGATATCAATAACTCTATTAGAGACCTAAATTATAAAGCATAGAGACAAAGACCAGTTTACTGGGGAATGACATGGCTTCAAAGTAAGGTTTTTGTTTTGTTTTTAATGGGAGACAAGACCATGTTCAAATACTAAGGAGATGTATCCTGAAGAGCACAACTTATCCTTCTCTTTTACACCCCCAGCAATATCCCCACGTAATCACAGATCTAATAAGTTACCACATCCTGTTGCTTCCATTCCTAAATGGTGTCTTTAATCCATTCCTTTCTCCATTCCATTCTCTGCATTAAAGCCTTCATGTCCCTTAACTGAGCTTTTATTACAGCATCTATCCCCACAGGTAGCCAAACTGCAAGGTTAATGGCACAGTCCTCCAGAACAACGAGTTAGCCCAAGACTTCTGACCCCCAACTGCAAGGAATTAGGGTCCAACTACAAAGTTAAAAGGAAGAGTCCACCTAACACCTCCCTTACTTATAACACCAACTACAAGTATGCGGGTTTCCCAAAACCATCCTCAGTTTTGATAATTCACAAGAACACTCATAGAACTCACTGAAACCTATTATACTCATGATTACCTTTATTACAGGGAAAGGATACAAATTAGAACCAAAGAAAGACACGTACGGCAGAGTCTGAGAGGATTTCAAACACAAAGCTTTAACTGTCCTCAGGATGAGTCACCCCCATAGCATCTGTGTGTGACGATATTCATGGAACATAGCCAATCCAAAGAGCTCACTTGAGCTTCGGTGTCTAGTTTTTGTTAGGACTTTATTACATAGGTATGATTAATTGTCCACGTGATGTTAACTTAATCTCCAGCCTCCCTCCCAAGAGGTCAGGCTGATATCACACGGTCTGATGGGCCCACCATGAACAAAAACACTCATAACTCAGAAAATCCAAGGGCTTAGAGATAACCTGTAATCAGGAACCAGGAAAAGGCCAGAACTCTCTTTGGGTGAAATTCTTTATTACATATGTGATATTTAGTTTTATGTGTCAACTTAACCCAGTTTATGGTACTTTGTTAGGCAGCCCTAGAAAATTAACACAGGTGATAAGGCCATGGTTGAAGACCTTTCACTTCTGCCAGACCCCTGCCCCCACCCCTACAGTTCTTGAGAAGCAATCTGAGAGACATTCACTGTTCCCGATTCTTCAGTACCTTCCAGTAATAAACACATAATCCATTTCATTTGCCATATGACTTTGTAGGTGCCTCCTATTAGCATAAATGGTGAATACTTCCTCTCATTGATGAGCTTGACCATGAACTTGCTTCAACCAGTGAGATGGTATAGAAGTGACAGTGTGCCAGTGTCAAGCTGAGTCCTTAAGGAGACCTGGGAAAATTTTCCTTCTTTGCTTCAGCTTCTGCCCTCCACCATGAAAAAAAAAAAAAAAAAAGACCTCAGATAGCCACTGGTCCCAGAATAAAAAGATACATGGAACAGACCTGAACTCAAATCACTGCCAAGAATCAAGGCTAATCAATCCAAGCCATGCCCAGGAAAGCCATAAAAAGACCTACAGACCCATGAGTGAGAAATACATACTTATTTTGGAAAAAAGCAGTAAGCTTTGGGGGGTTGTAATTAGACATTATTATCAAAAGCTAATTAATATATTCACATAATTTTTATTTCTGGTTTAGGCTTCTGCTCCATGTTCATATGTGGTTTCCTGCACTCTAAGCTGATTCAGGCAAGCTAAAAATCTCAAAAATTCCTACTTATTTTTTTCTAAAGTCCTAAAGAAACTCAGCTTTGAATAACTCTAGTGAAGGCTGTTAGTAAAAGACTCTTTTCACCACAAAGAGAACAAGAAAGACAGCTGATCATTTTAACAATTCCACTCAAGGAAATTACACATATACTTGTACACTCAACAAAATTGGATTTTTTTTTTCCCTCATTCCATCTATTGTCTTTGCCCACAGCCTACAATACTGCCAGCCAAGGAGAAACCACATGACAGCGGCAGTTGAGAGCAAGAATTACACATCAAGTTATTCCCCAGGTGCTAACCAAAAAGAATAAGGCACAGGATGGTAATTTCTGATTGACAGAGAAAGTTCTCAGTCGATATCTTAGCATTGCTGGAACACAGAGATACTCGTGCAGATTTGAATGTCCTTTTTATAACCTCTCTAGCAGCAGAGTCAGCCAAGGTGACTTGAAAGAACAGTTGCCACTCTTGGCAGACACGCAAAGAGGAAGACTGCAGGATGAACTTCATTTATCAGCAACACTGAAGTCAATCCAGTTCAATTCAACTTCCACAGGGCATTACACACACGTTCTCTGCAGGAATATTGAAAGCAGGAAACACTCACAGGTCTTGTCTTTTCAAGATCATGTTTTTATTCCTCACAACAGAAGCTGGGAAGCAAAAATTTCCTCCAAACAATCGTCAGCACATAGTTACTCAAAGCTACAATAAAAACAAAACTAGTTCAGAGTAAGGGCCAGAGAGCAAGAACATTCTGATAATTAAACAGAACATAGTATTTCCACAGGAGAGTTTGCACCTGCACCAAAAGGGAGGGCTAGAGATCAGAGAAATGAAAGAGTAAAGCCCAAGTATTTATTCCCCTGGATTCCTTCATGCAGGTTAATTTCAGGCTGATGACATCCCTCTCCATCCAACGTCACAGTTCCTGCCAGGCAGCTCTTCATACAACTCTCCTTCAGGCTCTGGTAATAGTCCCTCCCCTCCCACCTTCAAACCGAAACTTAATGCAAGTTAAGACCATGATGAGACATCACTATATACCTACTAGAATGATTAAAATTTCCAAAACAAAAAAGTGACACCACCAAATGCTGGTGAGGAGGTACATAAACTGAATTCTTCATACATTGCTGCTGGGATTATGGTTCAACCACTAAATGGTCAACCACTCTGAGAAACAGTTTAGCAGCTTCTTTAAAAACTAAATATACACATACCATGCAACCTAGCAATTGAGCTGTTGGGCATTTACCTCAGAAATAAAATTTTATGTCCACACAAAACCTGTACATGAATATCTCATAGCAGTTTTACTTGTAATAGTCAAAAGCCAGGGCAAAAAAAAAAAAAAAATGTTCCTCAATAGGTTAGTAAACAACCTGTAGTACATCCACATTGTTCAGCAATAAAAACAAATCAGGACCGGCAGATGGTAGGAAGCATTCCCAGGGACCTCAGCAGGTGCAGGAAGCCATCTGCTGCTGTCACAGACACTGCTGCCGTATGGGTGGTCCACCACAGCCACTCTCTCTGCGAGAGCAACTCACTGCTAGAGCAGCAGCCACCACCACTGTGCAAGCAGCCCACAGACTACTTGACTGCATTGACACAAGGACAGTCACCAGCACAGCCCAGGGAAAGAGTTAAATGAGTGCAGATCTGTGACCCCATGGCCCAACTGACAGGTGGAGTTATACTGCCATATGCAGTAGCACTCCTGGGGGTGGGAAGTATGTGCCCAGCACACACAACTGCCTTGATCTGAGGATAGACACAGGTGGGTCCTCCCAAGAATGCAGAAATACAGGATATCCAAATAGAGTAAGGAAGAAAATTTCCAGTCACCACCAGCCCATCCCTCAACATGGAGAAACAAGGACCAAGAAGGAACCTCTGCCTGTAGGAAACAGAAACCCCACCCAGGGTCACCCATTCGAACTGAGGAGCTCTAACATACCCCAGTATGCCCACCAGGGTCATGGGATTCTAGCTGGAGTGCCAATAAGCTCTCCCAGAGTCATCCAACCCAGCCAAGGAGTGACAGGGAACCCAGGCACTTCTTGCAAGAATTTGAGTGCTTGCCCACATCCCCAACAAATGAATACCGTGTCACTAATCTCAGCAAGGAATCGCTAAGTACATATACCAGTGCATATGCCATGGAGGCATTCACATGCAACTCAAACACCAAACATGGCCAGAATACCTACACAGAGACTATACTACTGTGTTTACCAGGAACCAATACTAAAACATCCTACTCAATGGTCAATATAAATCTCATCTACAGGAGAAAGTCTCTCTCCTCGAAGTCCACTCCAGAATAATAGAAGCAGCAACTGCTCTACCAGGTGAACAGACATCAGTGTAGAGATAGTAGAAATACAAATACCAAGAAAATATGCACCAAAGGAATACAATAATTCTCAAGTACCAGACCACATAGAATAGGAAACCCTTGAAATGACTGAAAAGAAATTCCAAGCAGTTATCTTAAGGAATCTCAATGAGACACAAGAAGACACAGATGACACAATGAAATGTGAAAAAGTATCCAGAACATAAAAGAGGAAGTTTACAAAGAGATTAATAACTTCAAAAAGAATGTAGCAGAACTCCTGGAACTGAAGGATTCATTCAACAAAATAAAAAACATAACCAAGAGCTTAAGCAGCAGGTTAGACCGAGCAAAAGAAAGAATTTCTGATCTTGAAGAGAGTCTTTTTTTTAAATAACCCAGGCAAACCAAAAGAAGAATTTTTAAAAATAAAGAAAATCTAAGAGAGCTAGCAGAACTTAGTGCACAAACATTCAATGGGTGTTCCAGAAGTGGCAAAGAAAGGAAAAGTAATTGAAAACCTATTCAATGAAATAATAGTGGAAAACTTCCCAGGTGCAGGAAGAGACACAAACCGTCAGATCCAGGAGACTCAAAGATCCCCAAACAGATTCAATCCAAAAACATCCTCACTGAGACACATTGTAGTCAAACTGGCACAAACCTAAAGACAAAGAGAAAATCTTAAAAAACAGCACTAGAAAAGCATCAAGTTACTTATAAGGGAGTCCCCAGCAGAGCAACAACAGACTTCTCAAGAGAAACTCAACAAGCCAGAAGAGAATGGGATGATATATTCAAAACGCTAAACCTTAAATGTAAAAGATTAAACTCCCCACTCAAAAGACACAGACTGATTGGATTAAAAAGCTAGAACCAACTATATATGCTGTCTACAAGAGACTCACCTTACCTGTAAAGACACACATAGACTAATAGTGAAGGAATAGAAAAAGATATACCACATGAATGGAAACCAAAAATGAGCAGTAGCTGTTCTTATATTGGATAAAATAGACTCTAGACCAAAAACCATAGAAAGAGACAAGGAAGGCCACTATATGATAAAGGGATCTATCCAGCAAGAAGACATATCAAATATATATGCACCCAACACTGGAGCACCTATATATATAAAGCAAGCACTATTAGACCTAAAGAAAGATATTGACTCCCATATGATAATAGTTGGGGACCTGAGCACACCTCTCTCAGCACTGGACAGATCATCTAGGAAACAAATCAACAGAGAAACAGAGGATTTAAACTGTACTTTAGACCAATTGGACCTGGCTGATAGCTAAAGAACATTTCATCCAACAAGTACAGAATATACATTCTTCTCATCAGCATATAGAACATTCTTGAGGACAGACCACATGTTAGGTAACAAAACAAGTCTCAACAAATTTTTAAAATTTGAATGAAACCAAGTCCACCAGAGGTGGAAAAGAGAGAGAAGGAGGGAGAGGTAGTGAGAAATTGGTAAAGAGCCACAAAAATGATTGTACTATGTAATGTAGTAATTATCCTGATGTGAGCATCACATATTGCACACAGATACTGATATTCAATGCCTTATCCCACAGATGTGTACAATCAATTGTTTCAATTAAAAAAAAGTTTGAAAAAAAAATTGAAATCATTTCAAGAATTTCTTCAGACCACAACAGATTAAAATTAAAAACCAGTTATAAGGAAAACTCTGGAAACTATACAAACACACAGACATTAAACAACATGCTCCTTAAACAGGAAGTCAAAAAATTTCTTCACACTAATGACAATAAAGACACACCATACCAAAACCTGTGGGATACTACAAAAAGCAGGACTAAGAGGAAAGTTTATTGCAATAAACATGTTAAAAGATTAGAAGATTTCAAATAAATGACCTAATGCTACACCTCAAAGAACTAGAAAAACAATCCACCCCCAAAATTAGTAGACAGAAATAAATATCAGAGCAGAACTAATACAATAGAGACCCCAAAATGATACAAAAGATCAATGAAATAAAAAGCTGGTTTTCCGAATAAAATAAAAACTCATTCTGAGGCCAGCATCACCCAGATACTAAAACCAGACAAAGATAGAACAAAAAAAGAAAACTAAAGGTCAATAACACTGATAAACACAGATGCAAAAATCTCCAATAAAATATTAACAGAATACAGTGACACATCCAAAAGATTATACACCATGAGAAAATGGGATTCATCCCAGGGATGCAAGGATGGTTCAACATACACAAATCAATAAATATGATATACTACATCAACAAAATCAAGCTCAAAAACCATATGATTATCTCAATGGACTCAGGAGAAAATAAAAAGCATTGGACAAAATTCAACATCCTTTCATCATAAGGACACTCAGCAAATTAGATATAGAGGAAAATATCTCAACACAGTAAAAGCCATATATGACACACCCACCACCAATTTCATCCCAAATGAGGAAAAGCTGGAAACTTTTTCCTTAAGAACAGGAACAAGACAAGGATGCCCACTCTCACCACTCCTATTTAACATAGTATTAGAAGTACTAGCCAGAGCAATCAGGAAAAAGAAAGAAAGAGCACCCAGATTGGGAAAGACAAAGTAAAAATATACCTATTTGTCAATGACATGATCTTATATAGAGAAAAACCTAAACATTCTACAAAAAATCTCTTAGAGTTGAGAAATGATTTCAGTAAAGTTGCAGGACACAAACCAACATGTAAAAATCAGTAGTATTTTTATATTTCAATAATGAACTAGCAGAAAAAGAAATCAAGAAAGCCCATTTACAAAGTCACCAGAAAAATAAAATACCTAGGAATCAATTTAACCAAGGAGGTGAAAGATCTCTACAATGAGAACTACAAATCTCTGCTGAAAGATATTAAAGAGGACACAAAAAGATGGAAAGATACTCCATGCTTGGATTGGAAGAATTAACATAGCAAAAATGTCCATACTACCCAAAGTATGGACAAATACTTTTCAATGCAATCCCAACAAAATGCCAATGACATTTTTCACAGAAACAGAAAAAACAATCCTAACATTCATATGGAACAAAAGACCCCAAGTAACCAAAGCAATCCTGAGGGAAAAAAAATAATGCTGGAGGCACTACATTACCTGACTTCAGATTATACTACAAAGATATAGTAACCAAAACAGCATGGTACTGGCATAAAAACAGACACTCAGACCAGTGGAACAGAATAGAGAACCCAGACGTCACCTCACATACTTACAGCTCACTGATATTTGACAAAAGGCAATCAATAGGAGCATACATAGAGAAAGGACTGACTCTTCAATAAATAGTGTTTGGAAAACTGGACATCCATATGTAGAAGAATGAAACTAGACCCATACCTTTTACTATATACCAAAAATCAACTCAAAATGAATTAAAGAGTTAAATACAAGACCTGGAACTATAAAATTCCTAAAAGAAAACATAGAGGAAACACTTCAGGATGTAGGACTGGGCAAAAACTTTGTGAACAAGACCCCTAAAGCACAGGCAACAAAAGAAAAAAAAGAACAAATGGGATTATGTAAAACTAAAAAGCTTCTGATCAGCAAAGGAAACAATCAACAGAGCAAAAAGACTAGAGTGGGAGAAAATATTTTCAAAATATACATCTGACAAAGGACTAATATCCAGAATATACAAGGAACTCAAGCAACTTAACAGTAATAAAAACAAGTAACCCAATTTTAAAAATGGGCAAAGGAGCTGAATGGGCATTTCTCAAAGGAAGATATATGAATGGCCAGACACATGGAAAAATGCTCAACATTACTCAACATAAAGGAAATGCAAATCCAAGCCTCTTTGAGATACCATCTCACAGGCTAATATCCAAAAGACTGAGAATGACAAATGCTGGTGAGGTTGTAGAGAAAAAGGAACCCTCCTTCACTGTTGGTGGGCCTGCAAAATGGTGCAGCCTTTATGGAAAATGGTATGGAGGTTCTGCAAACAATTACCCAGCTATTCCACTGCTGGGTATATGCCCAGAGGAATGGAAATCATGTTGTAGGGATATTTCTACTCTCATGTTTATTGCAGTGCTATTTACAATAGCCAAGAGTTGGAACCAGCCCAAATGTCCATCATCAGATGAGTGGCTAAAGAAAATGTGGTATATCTATAAAATGGAATACTACTCTGCTATTTTTTTAAAAAATGAAATACTACCATTTACCATTTGCAGCAACATGGATGGACTTAGAGGAAATGATATTAAGTAAAATAAGCCAGGCACAGAAAGAGAAATGCTGCATGTTCTCACTTATTTGTGGGAGCTAATAAAAATAAGTAAGTATACAAACAAATGGGGGCAGGGAAGAAGACACAACAATCACAACAATTCCTTGAACTTGTTAAGACAAGTGAACAGATATGATGCTGATGGGGGGGACAGAAGGAGGAAAAGGAGGAATTGGTAAAGGGACACAAAAATCAACTGTATTGTATATTGATAAATTGAAATAAAAAGACAGTTTACTCTGGCTGCTGTGAAGAGAAAAACAGAAAAAGTGGTTGCTCATAGGAGCAAGAGTGGAATCAAAAGGACCAGTTAAGAAGCCTGTACAGTCATCCACGCAGGAATGCAGGTGACTTGTTACTAAAGTGGTATAAGAAGTGGTTAGATTTGGCATATGTTTTCAATATTAACCTATAGGATTTGCCAGTGGATTGGAAGTAGGTATGAGAGGAGGAGAGGCATAATGGTAATTCCAAAGGTTTGTTTACCTAAGAAGTGAAGTTTTCGTTCATGCTTAACTATAGTCATCACATCATACACTAAATCCCCAGAACTTACCTTGTATAACTATGACGTTGTACCTTTTAGCCAACATCTCCCATTTCCCCCCTCCACCCAGCCCTTGGTAATCAGCATTCTACTTTCTGCATCTGTAGTTTGACTACTTTAATATTGCACATATTAAGTGACAGTATGCAGTATTGATTCTTCAGTACCTGGCTTATTTTACTTTGCATCATGTCCTCCCAATTCATTCATTTTGTAATAAATGGCAGGATTTCCTTCTTTTTTAAGGCTGAATAATATTTTCCTTACCCATTCATTCACCAATGAACATGTAGGTTGTTTCCATGTCTTGGCTACCCATTCGTTCGCCAATGGATATTTAGGTTGTTTCCATGTCTTGGCTTTTGTGAATAATGCGGCAATAAACGTGGGATTGCAGATATACCTTAGACATACTTCCTTCATTTCCTTTTAATAGATACCCAGGAATGGGATTGCTGGATTATAAGGTAGTTCTATCTTTAAATTTTTTGAGTAACCCCCATACTGTTTTTCATAATGGATACACCAATTTACTATTCCCACCAAGGACATCCCAAAATTTAGGGGTAGGGAAAATGAGGAGGATTCAGCAAAGGGAGGCTGGGAAGTAGCCAGTGAAGAGAGTAGATTCACTTCCAAGAGAGGGTGGAATACCAGAAACGAAGAGAAGAAAAGCTGTCAGGGTTTTTTTTATTTGTTACATGTTTTTGGTCAGGAGGTGATTGACAGTGTCAGATAATCCTTAATGGTTCATTAAAAATGAGAACTGAGAATTGACTATTTGATTTCATAATGAAGAGATAATTAGTAACTTTAGAAAGAACAGTTTCAGTAGGGTGAAGATCCAATTCAACTGATGTATTCAAGAATGAATAGGAGGTAAAAATCACTACTATCAAGGACTCTTTAGAATGTTTGTAAAGGGAACAGAGAAATTAGGTGGTTACTAGAATAGTGTGCAGGGGGGTCAAATAGAAAATATTTTCCATATGGAAAATACTACTGTATGCTCATATGCTGATGGGAATGATACATTAGAGGGGAGAGACAATGCAAAAGAGAGAGAACACAATCAAGAGCAAGTCCTTACTTAAGCAGATAGGAGGGAATGGGATCCAGTGAGCTGAGGAGCTGGCTTTAGATAGGAACAGTGGATGGGGGCAGAATACAAGGTACAAATTCACTGGTAGATTTTGTGCTTAGGAAGATGTGGTATTCTCTTCCAGTACTTTCATTCTCACGACAAAACAAGACCATTAACAGAGCAAGGAGAGAGAAGGGATACTGGAGAGAGAGAGAACAAGTATGTGGTAATCTCTGAGGATAGGAACATAAAGGTAAATTAAAGAAAATGCAATGGGATTGTTTCAAAGCACTAAAATCCCACATGAAGCATATTTATTTGATACATATAACTTTTTTGATACATATAAATTTAATTTGAGACTAGCCAGCTGGGTTGTGGGTTGTTCTTCCAGTCTCCATCAGGTGTTTGAGCGCAAGTGTAATTGGGCAGGGATAAGGAGGGTCTCGAGGGAGTTGAGTACGGCTACAAAGGAATGATAGCAATGACAGAGGAAGGAATCTAAGCTGAGTAAACAGGGAAGCAAGTCCCTTTGAGAGAGCTGATGAGCAGTAAAAAGTGGTAAGATCAACTGTAGGATGCTCTGGAGGGGCCATTCTAGAGAGTAAACTGGAAAGTAGGAGATGATGGTCACATTAGGATGCTTTAAACTGACATGACAATGAGCGGCATGGCTAAGGTGGGGTGACGGGCAGAAGCAACAGAAGGTAGAGTTCAAAGAACTGAGAGGCCATGATGTTGGATGGATCACACCTGGGAATGTTAAAATGCTCAAGAACGATAACAGAAGGACTGGCGAAGAGGAAACAGCAAACCAAACCAGGTGCTAAAATCAAAGCATAAGAAAAACTGACAGAGTTATAAATCACTACAACAAGGACAGTTGAGTAATAAGATGCTTCAAAGCACCTGGGAAGAAGGGAGAATCGGGAGAAAGAACCACAGGTGGAAAGCAGCACTGCTGAACAAGGAAAACACCTCTCCCGTCTACAAGACAGAGTACAAGCGGTGTGCAAGGAAATAAAAGAAAGCCACTACTGACAGCAACATGGAATGATTGCCATGTGATGCTGCTCATACCAACCCTCGTAGTAGCACATCAGAGGAACTCCAAGCAGGATTGTTCATATCAGAGGATACGACAGAACAAGGTGTTATGGAAATAATGCGTGGAACAGATACATTATTTGATGGGGGAGGGGGCACGAAATACCTGAAAAGGCCTCTTCCACCTCACAAGTAGTGCATTCACCTATAGTTCCTCCCTTATAGCCATAACAAATCCATTATATGTTCACCTGTTCGGTGTATCCCACCAAGAACAAAGTCTCTCCATCCACACAGGTATTGTCAATAGCTAACTCTTATTGAGAATTTATACCCAGACACGGCTCTAAGTGCTTTGCATGTATTAACTCTTAATTCTTAAGTATGTATGATTATGATTTCCATTTTACAGTAAGCAAAGTGAGATACAGAGAAGTAAATTATTTACCCAAGGTCTTACAGCTAGTTCAGTGGTAAAGACAGTACTCGAACCTAGTCATTCTGGCTCCAGAGTCTACAATTTCAGCCAGGACACTATGAGGGTACTTCAAAAGTTTGTGGAAAAATAGGATTAAAAAGATGGTACAAAATTTCCATGAACTTACTGAAGACCCTTCATATTGCCGCAAAAGCAAAACCATCTCACCAACTATATTGCTCATATGAATCATGCCCTCACAGCTCCCAGAGGTGTGGGATCACTTCCCAGAGGAGAGATAACAAAGCTTTTGTTGCAAGACTGGCTGAAACACTTGATTAACTTTACCCAAAGTACTATATGACCTGGAAGCAGCTGCAACTCAGGGAATAAATTTGTTCTCAGTGGAAAATTATCCTCTAGTACAATGGTTCCGAAAGTTTAATCGTCATGACATTCACTTATCCAGCTGATTAAAAATGCATTTTCAAGGAACCTAGCCCAAGAGTCTGATTCACGGGATCTGGGATTGGGTCCAAGAATTGTTAACAAGCCTTATCACCACCTCCACCACCGTCAGGCAAACCTAACGGAGGCATTTCCCAGACCACACCATGTGAAGTGCTGCTCTAGGGAAGAGATAATCCAGGTTATGAATGAGAACAGATGGGGGTCACATGAGATACCCAAGTTTGTATCTTCAGTAAAATAAGAAATAAGAACATTGATATCTTTTAAAAGTAAAACACACACATACATGCATACACAAATCTTAAACCATTACTAGCAAAATGGTAATAAAACATATTAGACACAGCATGAACCTGGGAGTTAGAGAACTGTCTAACTAAACCACAGACTTCCTGCTTCACTAGCTAGCACCTTGAGAAACTGAATTTCCATTTTTTTAAATTTGTAAATGAGAAGTGGTAATTTCTACAATTATATTACAAGATTAGACTATGTATACCTATTTATTCCCACCATATGCCAGAAAAGTGGGCACATACGTTTTCTTCCTGCCTGGGATGTGCATACAAGGCAAGGGGGAGCAGCCACCTTGTCACTATGAAATGAGCAGAGAGATAGAAGGAGCCTGGGTCCCTGATGCATCATGGAGTGCCATGGGCTGCCCATTTCTAGAGGTTTTACTGAAAATGATAAGCACATAAAACCCCAAATTTAAACCACACTTTTTCAGGTTTCTGTTGCTCACTACTGAATGGAATCTCTATCTGATACAATATGATTATGTCATTTTGATGTTTTATACTTTGGTATTTTTCCCAAATATAAAAAAGAAAGAAGCCCTATGTAGAAAGAACATCTTATGTGTTTTCACACCCAGATAACTCATGTTACTAATTCATATTATTAATTCATAATACCAAAAAACCTTGCCTATGGGTTCCATATTAGTTTTAATTTGGGGGGAAATATAGAGAATGAAAATGATTCTAGGAGGTTATAGAAAAAATGCTTAATGTTTTCTGAAAGCAGTAGACCAATGTTTACCTCACTCTTCCATGAAATTCTGCTAATAGGCTATCAAACAAATGATTTGTGGGCACTTAGAGACAGTAGTGATCACTATAAAGCAGTATGAATTTATTGAGAATAAGCCCTGACAAAGTAATGGCTTTACCTAATAAATAGGCTGTGGCATTGATAAATTGTGGATGTGTTGCACATATAATCCCTGGGTAAGACAGAAAAATAAGGATTGGCCAAAAATGTAGCTAGGTAGTTTTCTAACTGAACAAATATGTCCAAAGAGGGCTGATTAATGACTAGATGTTGAAGAAATCCAACAGCATCAATACTTTACCAACATCCTAGGAAAAGAATAAAAGATATGTTTGTCCACTTTGTAGATAAACTAAAAGGAATAGTTCGCTATATGAAAAAAGTCAAGACACTCTGTCAAAAATAGTTAATTAAGATAAAATAGCCTTCCTTTTACAACTAAGAAAATATCCAAAAATGCATTGGGAAGCCAAGCTTGATAATAGTTCATGTAAAAAAAAAAAAAAAAAAAAAAAAAAAAAAAAAAAAAAAAAAGACCACAAGCTCAAAGTAACTCTCGTAAAAAAAGGTCAATAAAACCCAGGCTAATTTAACAGAAATAATGCTCCAATGGATCTACACTGTCCTGATAGACACCTTTAATAAAGATATAATGTATTCATAAGCAGGTGAACCACATCTGGAGTACTGTGCAGTTTTGTGTGCTGGATCTCTCTGGTTTACAACATCTAAATCCTACCTGGGACATCAAGCCCTGCCCAGACTCTGGGATCAATATTATCCTTAGTAGCCCTCTTTTTATTCTCTGTAGGTAGGTAATGCACAGGATAGACTGCAAAGAAAAAGATGCCACATTCTTAGCTCCAAGGTTTGAAAGGCTGCATTGCTTACAAATAAGGAAATCAGGTGTTTCTTCCTGCCTTGATTAGCTGGGGAGGAAGAGGAGGGTCCAGGAGGAAGAGGAGGATCCAAGCAGCAGCAAGAAAGAAGGATAGGAAGCATATACTCTGTACTCTGGACTCCTGCCTGCCTAGGCTATTTCAGGTGTATTTCCCACCCTTCCCCTGCCTTCGCTCCCTTGCCATCCACCTTCTTTCTGGGTACTGTCAGTTAATGGCAGGCACTGATGAAAAACTGGAGAAAGTTAGGAGGGGAGCTAGAGTATTTCTCCCTTTTCTATCTCAGGCAGTACCTCTAGCCATGAGTTTACCTGTTCCATGGCTCCAGCTACCACCGGACAGCTCTTCTGTCTGCAGTCTCAGCTCCCGTAAGGCAGCCCTCCCATAAGGCAGGCTCTAGACACTGTCACCTTCCTCCTTTGTTCTCTCCAGCCCAAGATGGCCCTAAGCATCTGTGCCATCCCTAGTTGCTCCTGTAGTTCTTTTGTCACCTATGTAACCAATTCCCTATATATTAAATTGCTTCCATTAAGTAACCTGGTGTGGGTTTGTTTTCCTGCACAGACTCTGATTATTGTACTACCTCACCACATCACTTAGTTAAGTGATAGACTGAGGGAGAAAAGGTAGTTTGTTTTTTTTTTCTTAAAAGCCATTTAAGTGTGGAAATCTAAGAGTTGGGTGAATTTGTACCTCGCTTATGGCCAGGAATTCCAGAGCTGCTACCTCAGAGCCAAGCCCCAATCTGGGCATAGTGAGGGCAATAGAAGGCAAGTGATATGGTACATCCATCTCCAAGATAGCTCATTACCACTCCCTGAGATTCCTGTGGCTGCCAGTGGCATGAAAGATGCAAAAGATGCATTTACTCCTTAACTTTCTAAAATCTGACTTCTGCTCTTTAAAACTACGTAAAACTATTTCTACAAAGGTCTACAATAACCTATTTTTCATTTTTTTTTTTAAAGCGTTCACCCTATTTGACCACTCCAACATTTGACTTTTGATAACTACTCTCTCTGTAACTCCAGGTAGTCTCAGCCTTCCCTCGTGGCCTTAAAGAAGGAGTGGGATTCAGTTATAGTAATGGAGACTGTCCCTTTTGCTATGATCCCAATTCAGCTGACTGAAATGGTGATCACAATCTCCTGGGTTTTCTTCACTTTTGTTTGTAATATTTGGGGATATTGGGTTCTCATAAATTTAAAATTGTAGAAATCTTCTATATCCTTAAACATGCTTTTTGTCTGGTATTTACATACCATAGCTTTATTTTTGGTTAGCATACACCTGGCATATTGTATCCTTTTTGGACAGGACAGGTCTTTGTTTTAATCTAGTCTGATAGTCTATCTCTTCATTGATGAGGTTACTCTATTTACATTTATTGCAACTACTGGTTAAATATTGGGACTATTTCCTACCCTATTACTTTGTTCCCTACTTGGATTGTGTTTTCCTTATTCCATTTTTCCTTTTGTATGAGTACTTTGTTTGGACATGTGATCCCAGAGAGGAAATAGTAAGAAGGAAAAACAGAGAAGGATGGAGAACCAGAATGAGGATATGTAGAACGAGCTGCCCCTGGGGGACTGGTGGCTCCATCCTGTGAGACCCTTACAGAATGCATCTCAAGACCACCTGCCCAGTGGAAGAAAGGGGAAGCAGTCGTCCATTGGCTCCCACCTACCCACATCCAGAAGTTTAGCCACAACTCAGGCCTTTTACCACAGGTACTTGGTCACTGTCCTCTGCACAAATTCATCCCTGAACTTCAAGCCAGCCCCTCCCTCTGTTGTAATCCAAAATTATCAAGAACTATCTCTTCATCAAGCATCTCAGGTATATTAGTGATCAAGATGTGGTTTTTTTTTTTTATTGCCTAGTCATGTTCATCTGATTCTACTGATTTAGTACATCTTATTGATACATCCTATTGATAGGGTTGCCAGATTTAACAAATAATAGGATTCCAGGGCTGGCTCAGCTGGTTAGGGCATGATGCTGATAACACCAAGGCCCAAGATTCAATTCGTGTACCAGCCAGCCACCAAAAACACTTAAACTAAAAGTAAAAATGGGATGTCCAGTTAAATATGAATTTCAGATAAACAATGAATAATTTTTAGTGTGAATATGCTGCATGTAATATTTGGAATATATCTACCTACTAAAAAAGCATAACTACCAAAAAAAAAAAAAAGAGGTAATCATTTGTATGCTGTTTTAAGTCTAAACCACTTACAAGGTCTGTTACCTATGTTTATGGCTTAACCATATAAATTCCCTTTGTCTATTACATTTTACTTTTAATCAATACTACACAGTCTCTTCACTGTCTTTAAGATAAAGCTCCAATCCTTACTTTTTTATACAAAGCCTGTCCTAATTTGGCCCCAACTTCCTCCCCCTCAGTGTCATTTCCACCCATTCACACATGCTCCTATTTTATCAGACTATGTGGCCTCCCAAACAGATGTGACACACACTACTTATGCTCCCACTGCTCCAAGAAGCACTGCTCTCCCTAGCTTGCAGTCTCTCTGGGGTAACTCCCACATATCCCCCAAGAGTTAGCCTTTCTGCCAATTCTCTTCCCCATCCACAAATCACTCTCTTCAAGTCAATTCCACCAAATCTCAAGTTACCCAAAAATGTGCTTAGAGTCAGAACATTACAATCAAATTCTGTAGCATTTGCTGAATCTATTGTTTCTGAATTTTTGCCAAAAAAGAAAATTATGCTCAAGTTCTATCACTGATATTGTATTTGCTGAGGAGAACAAGTGTACTTTCCTCTTTAAATGCAACCCATACCACACTGAACTTTTTTACCACTGGCCTCATGTAACAGATTGCTACTCTTGAACTATCACAAATTCACTATTTTTCCTTTATTCTCTCTTGGATGTGTACTTGAAAGATCAAATTCTCTGCAGATGTGTCTTGGGCGAGGGTGGAAGTGACAGGATAAGTTGGAATCAAACTCTGCTCATCCCTCTCCCATTACATTGGAAAAATTATTTCCAGTCATCATAAAAATCATTAGGTCACAAGGACTATCATAGACAGAATAAAACCAGAACATCATAAAACCCTCGAGGTGAGGAATTAATGAAAAGAGGAGATAAGCCAGCCATCTTTGAGCATTGTTTCAGCACTTACTACTTCTCTAGAACCCCAAGATGTCACATACCAATTTCCCCCATATCCTAATTTCAGTATATCCAGAGTTTAAAGGCAAAAACCTGACTACTGCTTTGCCTGGAGGGGTGGTAGCAGCAAACAGGGGTTTTGTGGTACTTTGACTTTCACCCCACCTCACCCCATCTCCTTTAAAATTCATAGGGAGGGATGCAGATTAGGACATGCCTTTGGCCCTACTCCAATTTACGTGATTAGACAAAATAGCTGAACATTTGTAGGAGATCATAAGATTATAAGTGAAAGTAGTACAGCTGAAGAGGATAACTAAAAAAATTAAGAAAACGTATACCATCTGAAACAGAATTAGTAAAACATAGATTATTCAAAATAGGCCTGATAAATATGCTTAAGGTAGTAAGGAAAGATCTTACATAAAGCAAGATGATTAAAATGTTCATACTACGAAAAGTGATCTACAGATTAAATGCAACTCCTATCAAAATTCAAATTCCAATGGAATTTTGTGTTTTGAGGGGGGTTGGTTTTTGTTTTTACAGAAATAGAATAAACATCCTAAAATTCACATGGAACCACAAAAGACCCCAAATAGCCAAAGCAATCCTGAACAAGAACAAAACTGGAGGCATCATACTTCCTGACTTCAAAATACACTACAAAGCTACATCAATTAAAACAGTATGATACTGGCATAAAGACAGACACATAGGGAAATGGGACAGAATAGAGAGCCCAGAAATAAAACCACTTATATATGATCAATTGATCTTCAACAAGGATGCCAAAAAAACAGTTGGGAAAGGATAATCTCTTCAACAAAAGGTGCTAGGAGAACTGAATTTCTACATGCAAAATAAAGAAATTGGACCCTTATCTTTCACCATACACAAAAATTAACTCAAAATTGATTCAAAACTTAAATGTAAGAAAAATATTTGCAAACCACATATGTGATAAGGGATTAATACCCAAAATATAAAGGAAATCCTACAACTCAATAGCAAAAAAAATTTTTTTTAATTTTTTTTAAATGGACAAAGGACTTAAACATTTCTCAAAAGATATACAATTGGCTAACAGGTAGATAAAAGATGCTCAACATCATTAATCATCAGGGAAAGGCCAACCAAAACCACAGTGAGATAACACCCAATACCTCTTAGGATAGCTATTTCAAAAAAAGAAACAAAAGATAACAAGTGCCAGCCAGGATGTGAAAAAATTAGAAATTTTGTATACTGTTGGTGGGAATGTAAAATGGTGTGGCCGTTATGGAAAACAGTATGGAGTTTCCTCAAAAAATTAAAAATAGAACTACCATATGGTTCAGCAATCACATCTGGGTATATAACCAAAGGAATTGAAATCAGGATCTCGAAGAGTTATCAGCACTACCATGTTCACTGGTATATTATTCAGAATAACCAACATATGAAAACAACTTAAATATTTTTTAAAGTGGTACATATATACTGTATTAGTCAGTTCTCCAGAGAAACAATCAACATGATATACATAGAAATATAAGAGATGAATTATTACGAGAATTCGCTCAGTCAATTATGAAGGCCAAGAAGTCCATGACATGCCATCTGCAAGCTGGAGAGCCAGTCTGCGTCTGAAGGCCTGAGAACCGGGGGAGCCAATGGTTTAACTCTCAGACTGAGAACTAGGGTGGGGGTGGAATGCAGCCCTTGTTTAAGACCTAGAGTCCAAAGGCCCAAGAACTAAGAGCTCCAACATTTGAGAGCATGAGAAGATAGCTACCCCAGCTCAATAAGGAGAATTCATTCTTCCTCTTTTTTGTTCTATCTATGCGCTCAATGGATTACATGAATCCTGTTCACACTGGTGAAAGTAGATCTTCCTTAATCTACTGATTCAAACACTAATCTTTTCTGGAAACGCCCTTACAGACACATCCAGAAATAATGTTTTTCCAGCTATCTGGGTATCCCTTAACCCAGCCAAGCTGACACACCAAATTAACCACCACACAATGGAATATTATTCAGCCTTGGAAAAAGGAAATCCTGCCATATGTGACAATGTGGATGAACCTGGTGGACACTTTTCTAAGTGAAATAAGCCAGTCACAGGACAAATACTTCATGATTCCACTTAAGAGGTAACTGAAATAGTCAAACTCACAGAAACAGGGGCCAGGGGAAAGAGGAGTTGCTGTCCAAGGGTATAAATTCACAGTTAGTCTCATGCAAGACGAGTAAGTTCTATAGATCGGCTGTACAGCATTGTGCCTGTAGTGAACAACACTGTATTGTACAGTGAATTTGTTCAGAGAGTGGATCCCATATTAAGTATGCTGACCACAACTTTTTAAAAATCTTTAGAAGTAGGAATAATAGGTAAAATTTTAAGAATAAAAATATTTATGAATAAATAGTATTATGGCAAAAGCTGAAGAAAGAATTAAGGAGTTGGGAGTTCAGATCAAAGATCTCAAAACAGATAAAGATGAAAGAGAACTTTTTTTTTTATTTTGTCAATATACAATGTGGTTGATTATTGTGGCTTTACAACCTCCCTCCCTTCTCCCTCTCCCCTCTCCCTCCCAACAACCTCATATATCTATTCGCTTGTCATATCAACTTCAAGGAATTGTAATTGTTGTGTCTTCTTCCCTTCCCCGCCAGTTTGTATATTTATTTATTTTTAGCTCCCACAAATAAGTGAGAACATGTGATATTTCTCTTTCTGTGCCTGACTCGTTTCACTTAATTCTTGAGAGAGAACTTTCAAAAGATAAACATACAAAATATAAAAGTGAAAATAACTGGATAATAGGAGAAAAATCGTAATCATCTTGATGGGTACAATATAGTTTGATAATATTCAACATCCACTCATGAATTAAAAAGAAAATACTAGCAACCTAGGAATACAGGAGAATTTCCCAAATTTGATCAAGGTTATCTACAAAAAACACTTACCGAAAATATATACGAAGAGGAAGAGGCATAATCCAAAGAAACTATTAAAAGTAAAAGCAATCTTGCACAGAAAGAAAAAAGCCAGGGCATGGAATCAAGCTAAGGATCCATCATCAGATGACAGATGGAAAATGTGACATATACATAATGGAATACTATTCAACCTTAAAAAAGAAGGAAATCCTGTCATTTAAAACAACATGGATGACCCTGGAGAACATTATGTTAAGTGAAATAAGCCGGGCACAGGAAAACAAATACCATATGATCTCCCATATGCGGAATCTAAAAAAGCCAAATTAATAGAAGCAGAGACTAGAATGGTGGTTACCAAGGGCTGGGACATGGTGGGGAGGGGGATCATGAGAAAATGTTGGTAAAGGATACGAAATTTCAGTTAGAAGGAATGACTTCAAGAATCTATAGTACAACAAGGTTACCACAGTTGATAACAATGTCATGTACACTTGAAAACTGCAATCACAGAGTAGTTTTTAAGCATTCCCACCATAAAAAAATGTTAAGTATGTGAGGTAATGCATCTATTAACTAGTTTGATTTAGCCATTCCACAATGTATACATACACCAAATCATGTTGTACACCATAAATACAAGCATACTTTTAAAATTTCATGGAAAAATAGAATTAAAAGATAATATGAATCTTTCCATGAACTTTTTGAAGTACCCTCAGGTATACAATTTTTGTCAATTAAAATAAATAATTTTAAAAATTAAAAAAGGAACTATTAGAATAAGGCTATTCAGTAAGATCATTGGATTTTTAAAAGGCCTACAAAAAAACCCCAGCATTTCTCTAAATTGCAATGACCATCTAGAAAACATAATAAAAAAAATAGGTTACCATTTTCAATAGCAATGAAACCAAAGTACCCAGATTTTAGCATAAAGGGATGAAATTCTCTATGGAGAAAACTTTTTAAGTCTAATAAAGGTCATAGAAAATGACCGAAAAAAATAAATGGAGATATTCCATAATATCAGGTGAGAAGAATCATTATGAAATACTATTTTATCTCTGGATTAATAAATTTAATATAATCCTAATCCAAACTCCAGTTGCATTCAAGGAACTTATTCTAAAATACATGAAAGTAAAGGTACATGAATAACAGCCTCGAAAAGAACTAAGAAAATGATACAATGCACTACAGACATGAAGATATAATACAAACACTGACAAAACTAGTATGGCACTAGCACAAAAGCAGATGAGTGGACTAATGAATAGAGAGCTCAGAGATGGATTCATTTACATATGGGAACTTAATAAGAATGGCATCACAAATCAATAGTGGAAGGATGGTTATTTAGATAAAGCTGAGAAAAAAGGCTCATTGCATTGAGAAAAATTTAAATGAATTTCCAGATACAAAAGTTGGGCTCTAAGTGCAATAAAGACCTAAACATGAAAGATAAACTATAAAGTCAATAAAAGAAAACATAGAAAGATATTCTCAGACAAAGGCAAGGAAGCATTTCTTAAAATGACAGGAACAAAAACCATATGCCAAAAAAAAAAAAATTTTGTACCAAAATTAAGAATTTGTATAAAAAGAGATTGTGGAAAGAGTTAAACAGATGACAGATTTATTTTTTCTTTTCTTCTCTGTGAAATCTCATTTATTTTTTTTTTAATTTTATTTTTTCGATATACATTGTGGCTGATTATTGCTCCCCATCACCAAAACCTCCCACCCTTCCCCTTCCCCCCTCCCCCCACCGATGTCCCCTCTGTTTGCTTGTCGTGTCAACTTCAAGTAATTGTGGTTGTCATATCTTCCTCCCCCCACCCCGGTTTTTCTGTGTGTGTGTGTGTGTGTGTGTGTGTGTGTGTGTGTGTGTGAATTTATATATTAATTTTTAAGTGAGAACATGTGGTATTTCTCTTTCTGTGCCTGACTTGTTTCACTTCATATAATTCTCTCAAGGTCCATCCATGTTGTTGCAAATGGCAGTATTACATTCGTTTTTATAGCTGAGTAGTATTCCATTGTGTAGATGTACCACATTTTCCGTATCCACTCATCTGATGATGGACATTTGGGCTGGTTCCAACTCTTGGCTATTGTAAAGAGTGCTGCGATGAACATTGGGGAACAGGTATACTTTCGACTTGATGATTTCCATTCCTCTGGGTATATTCCCAGCAGTGGGGTAGCTGGGTCATATGGTAGATCTATCTGCAATTGTTTGAGGAACCTCCATACCATTTTCCATAGAGGCAGCACCATTTTGCAGTCCCACCAACAATGTATGAGAGTTCCTTTTTCTCCGCAGCCTCGCCAGCATTTATCATTCAGAGTCTTTTGGATTTTAGCCATCCTAACTGGGGTGAGATGGTATCTCAGTGTGGTTTTGATTTGCATTTCCCGGATGCTGAGTGATGTTGAGCATTTTTTCATATGTCTGTTGGCCATTTGTATATCTTCCTTAGAGAAATGCCTACTTAGCTCTTTTGCCCATTTTTTAATTGGGTTGCTTGTTTTTTTCTTGTAAAGTTGTTTGAGTTCCTTATATATTCTGGATATTAATCCTTTGTCAGATGTATATTTTGCAAATATTTTCTCCCACTCTGTTGGTTGTCTTTGAACTCTGTTAATTGTTTCTTTTGCTGTGCAGAGCTTTTTAGTTTGATATAATCCCATTTGTTTATTTTTCCTTTGGTTGCCTGTGCTTTTGGGGTCGTATTCATGAAGTCTGTGTCCAGTCCTATTTCCTGAAGTGTTTCTCCTATGTTTTCTTTAAGAAGTTTTATTGTTTCAGGGTGTATATTTAAATCCTTAATCCATTTTGAGTTGATTTTAGTATATGGTGAGAGGTATGGATCTAGTTTCACTCTCCTGCATATGGATATCCAGTTATCCCAGCACCATTTGCTGAAGAGGCAGTCCCTTCGCCAGTGAATAGGCTTGGTGCCTTTGTCAAAGATCAGATGGCAGTAAGTGTGTAGGTTGATTTCTGGATTCTCTATTCTATTCCATTGATCAGTGTGTCTGTTTTTATGCCAGTACCATAATGTTTTGGTTATTATAGCTTTGTAGTATAGCTTAAAGCAGATGACAGATTTAAAAAGTCACTGGCAATGTCCAAAATCAACAAGGATCTAACATACAGAATATCAAAGGAGCTCCTATAAATCACCAAGATATAAACTCCAATAGCAAATGAAATCAATAATTTACAGAAATGAGCAAAGTATATCAACAATTTATAGAAAAGAAACCCCAAAGGCTAATAAGCCTACGAAAAGATGGCCATACCCATAGAAATCAGAAAAATGCAAGTGAAAATAATACATTTTAATAGTATTGTTTTAAGACTAATAAACTGGGGGAAAATTGCTGGATAATGCCAAGTGCTCCTCGTGAGTGTGTAGATTGCTCTCTAGAATGTCTGCAGCAATCTGATGGTACTTAAAGTAATTATATAGTCTGGCCTCAAAATTCCACACCTGAGTATATATCAGAACTTCTCATACATGCCCATCAAAGGGTATGTATAAGGATGTTTATTGCAGTTCTGTCTGCGGGAGGACAGAGATGAAGGCAATCCAAGTGTCTTACCCCCAACCCCTGTGGAAATAGATACATAATATATGATAAATAAACCACTTGTGACATGCATTAGTTAGAATTAATGAGCTAGCTGTTCCCACAACCACAAAAATAGGTCACCAAAAAACAGTGTTAACTTATGAGAAAAAAAATGCAATAACAATATTACATACATAAGAAAAAGTGATATCTGAGATTTGCTTCAAATTAATCCATGTAGGCTGGGGATAAGTGTGGAGTTGGGAGAAGTTGTAGATAAAATAATCTAGGCCATAAGTTGGTTATTGTTAAAGTTGGTAATGAGTACAAGAAAGCATATTACAATTTCCGTACTTGTATATATTTACATTTTTTAAGTACATGTATAGAAAATAATATAAATCTTACAAACACACAGAATACACATAATGCACTAGAATGGTTGCCTGAGTCAAAGGGAGGGTTGGGAAGAGATACAAAACGAATAACAATAAAAGAGGCCTTATGTGGGCCAATGATGATAATGCACCGGTTAACAAGTATGATTTATTTAACACTGGCAGCTGGGGTCCAAAAACAATACTGGCTGCTCAAAGAGCCAGGCAGGGCTATGCAAGGGCCAGCACAGATCATAAGCAACACTAAGAGGCAAAAGCATCCACAAAAACCAAACATGAACTTTTCACTTCAGAGAAGTTTCTAGATCTATGGCAGTAAAAGGCATTTGTCATTCTATTAGTAGTCACTGCTTTTATTTGTCAAAACAAACTACGATGAAACTTAATGTACCTTAACTCAAATCGATTCAATACCTTGACCTTCCCTGTAACAAGACTACCTCCAAAATGTCTCCATTGGCACATATTTCACTATTGATTATTACGTTTAATATTTACTTATCTATAAGTAATTGTTTTTTTCTTTTCTCCCACCATAATTTTCAGACCGTTTGCCATCTCTTCCTATGTAACTCATCTTTTGCACATTTTAAAGCAACATGCATAGCCAACTTGCATAACAATATTAGAATAAAGGGGTAGAAAGAACTATTTAATACAACGAAATCTTGACTATTTTTATTTCACCTTTTTCTAAAGTGTCTCTTTAAATCTCTGGGCTACTCTGAGAAGTAAACTGAACAGCCATACAATCAGACTCCACCAAATCTAAAACCAACTTAAATATGGTATGCCAAGACGTTGTGTCTCCCCATATATGCAAATGGAAAGATATAGTCAGAATACAATAATTTTTGGGTCCCCAAGCAAATATTAAAATAAAAGCATGGATCCCAAAGACAAAGAGTGGAGGGAATGAGCAGTAGTAGAATAAATAGTTCAAGCTAGGGGTTCTCAAATGTAAGCATGCATCAGAATCACTGAAGAGCTTGTTAAATCACAGACTGCTGGGGCCCCACCTCCAGAGTTTCTGACTCAATATGTCTGAATTATACGTGCTTTTTAACAAGTTCTCACAAGGTAATGATGGTCCAGAGATAAGATTCTCATCATCCTTACCCATTTCCAGGGCTCAGACTCTTGACCACTAGAGCATACTGAGATGAAGTTTTGCTTAAATCATTTTTCCAGACCAACAAAAGATATATTTATGTTTCTATGAGTGTAAAGCTAGGGCTCACAGAACCCTCGAGCCCGCTGTACAGATGGTCACAAACCCTTCACACGCAGGTCCATGAGCTAGGCAGTAGGAAAAGGTCCTGGGAACCGTGGGTAAAAAAATTAATGGGCTTTATTCAGAACTAGGAGCAACCCCCCTACTGGCCTCCTGGAGTGTCCCAAGAAGCACCGTGTTATCAGAGCCATTAGTCCTTTACACATAAGTCCATAACCCAGGACACCTGGGTGCACATGCACAATTACATCAGACAACCAAGGAACACCTGGGCGCACATGCATATTTACATCAAATGCTTGAAAAGACTCTGAACATCTGAGGGGCCCTAACCATTTTCCTATATTTTTCAACAATGAGAAAAGGCTACTCTAACAGGATTCACCAAGATAATACCCCACTTATCAAGAAGTCATACTTCCAGAAAATTCAACCTGCCAAATACTGCGCCAAACATTTATGATTTATTCTTTCAACAAATGTTTATTAGGGACCAGTTATGTGACCCAGCACTAACTAAGTACTGGCACAGAGGGAGAAAAGGCAATTTCCACCTACGTTGTCACGCCAAGTATTACTAAGCTCCCAAAATAAGTCACAGCAAGGGCTCCACTAGTCCATATGGTGTCTGTGCTTTAGAAAAAGTCCCCGTTCAACAAGTGGAGCACCGACTAGATTTTAACTCTTCCTCGACCCTTGGTTGGGCCCCTTGTATACCATACAACCTGAACAAACAAACCATTGCCCTGAGACCCTTGTGTTTAAACTGAGCCCTTAGGGTTAAAAGCCATCTTATTTCTATTTAATATGCAATTCTCAGTTTCAGTTATGGATTTTCAAATTCCACAACATATCTCAAGGTTTTAGAAACCTTTGCAAGACAGGATATAGCTCTCAGTACAAAGACTAGATAACCACACTGCTAGGTCACTATCATCACTACTCCCTGCACAGCTCCTCCCCACCCTCCATCACTAATTTTCCTTCTTCCCCACTTTCCTATAGAAAGCATATTGTGTTTAAAACTATATGTATGTGTATTCAAATATATGTATATGTATATAGAAATATACAGAGATTATATATAGAATCCTTTGAACAAAACGTAATCATCTTACCTCGAGGTTAATGCATATTAATTTCCAAGAATTGCATTATGCTGTAAACCTTGCCCTGTCTCTTACATTTTTCACTGAACAGTATGTTTTTAAATTCTAACCATGTAGTTGAATGTACATCTAGTTCATTGCTTCTAACTATAACAAAGTGTTCCACGAAGTGAATCTACCACATTTGACTTTTTTATTCCCCTAGTGATAGATACTTAGGCTACCACCAATGCCCAATTTCCTCCAGCAACATTATGATGAAAATCCTGATACATGTCTTCTAGTGGGCTATTTCAAGCTGAAATATTATAAAATGAGAAGGAATGAAGAAAACTGAAGTAGATGGAGAAAACAGAAAAATTTTAAACATATGCAGAAAAGAATCATTTCTCAATGATATTAGAGGAAATGTTGCTGCAGTTGCCTGTTTATGGTAAGCAAAGAAAAAGCTACAACAATGATTCCAAGAACCAGACAGGAAATGCTTTCTCATAGATGTTCTCCTACAACCACCCAAAACCATTGGACAGAAAGGAGAAACTGCAATATCAGAGAGTTGAGGATAAGCCACTAAATTAGAAGGAATTAGTTTATAAATTTAGAGAAGTGGTCATGTTAACCCAGAGAATGTTATTTTAATATAAACTGTATAAGAAAAAAAAAAAAAAGCTTCATACCAATTCTTATAAGGATACTGCCCACCTGCTTCTTTTAGTTTATATCATTCTAGAACAGCTTGGGGACGATGTCAGAGTAAAAACTGTTTTCAGTACTTTGAAAAATAGACCTTCAATAGTTGTATTCACCAACGGTTCTCAGCACTGCCTGCACTTTAGAGTCACCTATTAAATTCCAATGCCAGGGCTCCATACTGGACTACTAACATCAGAATCTCTAGAAATAAGCCCAGGATTAGTTTTTTTAAACTTTTCACATAGCCCAAAAGTGCAGACAAGATTGAACACCACCAAGCTAAAATCTTTTGGTTATAAGGACTCACTTATGTTGTCAATCGGATGGTATCAGCTGCACATAACAGAAAACACTGCCTCAATTTGGCATAAACAATAAGGGAATTCATCAGCTTACCCAATCGCAAGTCTACAGTGCAGCCAGGTTTCCATACAGGTGTATCCAGGACCCAGCCATGCGTCTCCAAAGCTCTGTCACTTCCGCTTTGATGCCTTCAGCCTCAGGCTAGTATCCAGATGGTTTGCACCACTTCAGTGTCAGAGCAATGAAACCTTTCCCTGAAGCCCCCAACAGATAGCCACTCACAGCTCGTTGGCCAGAACTGGGTTCCAAGCTGACAAAGGTAACTGAATTACCAAGACTGGCTGAGGCTGATGGTCCTCAAACATGAGTGTGCATTAGAACCATCTGGAGAACTTGTTAAACCACAGATCACTGAGCCACACCCCCAGAATTTCTTAACATACTCCTGGAGTAGGGTCCAAGTATTTGCATACTCAGCACCCAGGTGATGTTGATGCACTTGGAGAACCACCAATTTTGGCCAATGAGGATCCACCTGCTGAAAATGTAATCAGTTTTAGGGAAGGCACATGGCTATGCAAAAGAGGAGTAAACACCTGTGGTCATTTAAATAAGTCCACAAGTTCTCTAACATTCCCTCCAAAAGGTAGGACTTAATTCTCCTTCCCTTGAATGCAGGCTAGGCTTACTGGCTCACATCTAACAAACAGAATAAAGAGGGTGTGATGGTGTATGACTTAAACAGCAGGTCATAAAAGACGTTGCAGCTTCCAACATGGTTAAGCTCTAGCTCTAGGGGAAGCCAATGGCCACATTGTGAGGATTCTCTAAAGAGAGTCCCAGTTAGAAAGAACTGAGCCCTCCAGCCAACAGCCATGTGAGTAAGCCCTCTTGGAAGCAGAACCTTCAGCTCCAGTCAAGTCATGACTGTAGCCCTTTCTATCCTCCTGAAAGCAAACTCATGAGAGATCTTGAGCCAGAACCTCTCAACTCAGCTGCTGCTAAATTCCTGACTCATAAAAACTAAAAGATTACATACATTTTTTCTTTCAGGCTACTAATTTGTTATGCAGCAATAGATAACCAATAGAATAACAAAACAAATTTAGGAAGAGGAAAGAGAGAAATCCTCTTGAGCTTACTCAAAATGCAGAAGCCTGGGCTCCACCCCGTATCTATTAAATCAGAATCAACACTCAGGTTTGAGAAACGTGCTCTACATCATGACCATCAGACTTAAGCACCCACCACTTACTGCAGTATTTCCCAAACTTTAATGCACCTTATAATTACCTGGGATCTTAACAGAAATAACGCCTAGCTCCCACCCCCAGCATTCTGATTTAATGTGTATGAAGTAAAATAGGCCATTAGAAGTTTTAAAGCCTCCAGGTGATTCTAATGTCCAATAAAGTCTGGAAACTACTAGTTTACAAATTTTTCTTGTGATTACATTTTGTAATGATGAATATGCTAGTTATCCTGATTTGATCATCACACACTGTAAACAGGTATTGATATTCAACTTTGTACCCACAAATATGTATAATCAATTATGTTTCAATTTTTTAAAAAAGGAAAAAGGAAAAAACCAAACTTCTTTTCTTGTTATTTAACAATTAATTTTTTTTTTAAAGAGAGTTTGATTAACCTGTCTTATCTTTTTATACAAAGGCATTCCATGGCCTTTTATTCTATAGGCCAACTAGTCTTAATCCAATCAATTGTGGGGGAAGGGGTGAATACAGAACTGCAGGATTACATGACCCAAAACATAACCACTTCCACTCAAAAGGCTGTAGGGAATGTAGTTCCCCTTACTGTAATACTTCTCAATCTTGGATGCACATTAGAATAATCTAAGGAACTTTAAAAATCTCAATGCCTAAGCCCCACAGAACAATTAATTCAGAATGTCAGGGTTGGACCCAGGCAACAATAGTGGGTTAATCTTCCCAGATGATTCCTGTTTGCAGCCAACATTGAAAACCACTTGTAAAATTTGGGCATAGCAGTGGACATGTCTGTATAAACAGTACCCCAAAACAAATACAAATCATAATTATGTTGGTTTTGCAATCACGGTTATCATAATTAAAACCAACTAACTCAAAGGGTTATAAGCATAATAAATTGTATAATGTACATAAAATATTAATAGATAATCAAATGTTATTTGCTTCCTCTTCCATGCATGAGGCATATTTTCCTTAAAAATGTAATTCCAGGTATTAACAGATTTAAACTTCCCACCAGTCCCCTGGAATAAGAGTCTTATTGTTATTCTAGTTTAACAGATGATAAAACTAAAGCTTCCTAAAAAAAAAAAAGAAAGAAAGAAAGAAAAGCCTAAATAATTAGAAACAAAGCTGAGATTCAAACACAGGCTGTCCAACCCCACACCCCAAATTCTTAACCATTCCACTCAACCACCTCTCTAGAATAGCTACCTTCTTCCTTGTTGTGAAAGAAAGACCAATATCTGTGTGCATACAGGATGGAAATGATGTCTGGAAAGGGAGAGCGTAATTTCTTCAGTGATGTGGTGTGGCATATGTGCTGTGGCATCCTGGTAATTGTCCAGCTTTTCCCTCAAGCCACGTTGTCAATTGAAGCCAGCTCAGTCCTGTCCTAGAAGGTCACAATGCAATTCTTCAAAGGTGGTAGTAGATTTCTGAAAAATCACCAAAACGTGCTTATTTTTTTCATATGCAATTCTTTCCTACATAAGCAACATAGTCTGTACTTTCATAGACTAAGGAATGTAAGAGAAATAAACCTATAAATAACCATTTCCAATTAACCTTCCTCTACCCTCCTTGTCTTTTAATTTGATCCAAGTTATCTCTCCTACAGAAGCCAATTACAATTGTCACTTGATTTTTCAGCTATATCTCTTTTCTTGTTTATACTACTTCTGCTATCTTGTCCTAGTTAATTCCTGCACGCTCCCTTGATAAATACATTAGCCAGGATGGTTTCAATTTAACTAAATTCTATCTGTACTTCTTTGCATCTCTTCAACACTCTCATCCCTGTATAACCCTTCAGCTTAAAACACTTACAGAAAAGATGTCCACCAAGACTCAGATATGGATTTAAGAGTCAGAATTAGAACAAGCCCAAGTCCTAAAATTTAAGTTTGTCTTTGGCATACCACACTTAATCTTTTTAGTTTCTAGGATCTCTCGTTATTCAGACCTTTTCATTTTCTTCTTTCCCTATCAAAATGTGACCATCTCATTCTAAAGCCACCTGGTTCTCTGCTAAATAACAATAATCTCCTCTTGTCTACATTATCGTTTTACCCCTTCCAACTAGATCATTCCCACTGGCATAGAAGCATCTTCAAATATTTCACATCTTTAAAAAAAACTTCCTTGAGCCCATTTTTTGGACACCCCTTGCAATAAAGTTAATCTAGATATCTGTCAATAGTCACTGTCTCTACTCCCTCACCACCTAGTCTCTCTGAAACTGACTTTCATCCCCACCCCTTCCCTGAAACAGCTCTTGTCAAAATAACCAACTACTTCCTCCTTGCCAAAGTCAAAGAGCAGTTCCCTGACTTTATCTTCCTGAGTCTCTGCACAGCATTCTGCAGCGTTATTACTGCCTCTTTTCTGAAGCACATTTTTATCTTGGCTTTCTATGGCACTAGACTATATTTTCCTCCATTGATTGTTCCTTCATAATTTCCTTTCTTGGATCTTCTTCCTCTGCCTAACTTCTGAGATTTATTCCTCACCCATATGTATACTCTATTGAAATTCTCTCCCATGACAATGAACAACATCTAGGTGCTAAGCATTCCCAAATTTGCATCTCTAACCCTGACTTCTCCCCCAGTTCAAACCTGCGTATCTACTTGCAAACCTGCAGACTGTTTGTTTAATGTGTTTTGTTATCTTTAATAGGCATTTCAAATTTAATATGTCCAAAACAGAACTCTTGATTTTCAGGTACAAAACCTGATCCTGTGCAAGCTCCTCTGTCTGCTTGACCATTGCTCCTGATTCCTTGATTCTATTGTCCTTCACCTTTATCCTTCATTTGTCTCCTTCATTTCCTTTATCTCCCTGCTCCACCCCCATATGTCATTTATCAATCCACTAGCTGATACTTTGGGTTCTACCTCGAAAATACATTCCAAATTCAGCCATCTCTCACTATTCCCATTGTTATCACTTTAGCCCAAGTCATTGCCAGTTTTCCCTAGGTTAAGTGTAATAACTTCCTAAATTGTCTCCCTTTTAGCCTTGCTTTTTCTTACAATCTATTCTCCATTCAGTAGATAGATTAAAAATAAATCAATATCTCTCCCCTAACAAAACATTCAGTGGTATTTAATTATACTTGACATAACATCCAACACTTTACTTTGCCTATATTTCCAATGGTCTGATCTCTGTCCTGGCATTTATGGTTTCCTCCCTAACATGTATTCTTTCTTCAAATGATTAGCCTAAACCAGTGGTTCTCAAACTTGGGTGTCAAAATGGCTAATTCTAGGACTGGGACAGGAAATATGCAAGATGAGCCTTGAGCATCTTGTAAAACCATAAAGTGAGGAAGTTCTAACACATGCATGCACGTGTGCACACACACACATACACTGATGGGGGTATGTCAAAGGGGCACAGGAGCCAACTCAAAGAACTCCCAATGAGCAAAGCTTGAATTATTTGAGCAACAAAATAAAGTAGTATTGGATTATAACCCAAAGTATAAAATTAATGAGTTCATACCAATATGAATAAATGCCTGAATAAATTAATTGGGGAAAAGAAACAAATCTCTCATGCAGAAGAATTCCAAATAAATTATGTAGATACTCTGCCCTAAAGGAGAAGTCTGACAAACAGCACTTCAGCCAGGTGATCAAGGTCAGGATCAACAGTCGTAAATCACGGTGATAGTACGTACCCTTGATGAAAGTGGCACTCTAGTTCTGTGGTCTTTTACCCAGGAACCCATAACCCTAGTCTAATCATGAGAAAAACATTAGACAAATTCTGCTAGAGGGGCATCATACGATATACCTGACCGGTACTCTCCGAAATTGTCAAAGTCATCAAAACAAGAAAATTTGAGAAACTATCACATCAAAGGAGACACAACTGAATGTAATGCAGTATCCTGGATGGTATCCTGGAACAGAAAGAGGATATTAGGTAAAAGTAAGAAAATCTGAATAAACTACAAACTTTAGTTAATAATAATATATCAAAGTCATTTTATTAATTATAACAAATGTAGCATACCAATGTAAAATGTTAATAAGGGGTAAATTGGAGGGTGGTATATGGGAATTCTTTGTACTATGTTTAATTTTATGTAAATCTAAAACAGTTCTAAAAAAAATAACACTTATTTCTTAAGTTAAAAAAAACATAAAAAATAGAGACAAACTTTGGGGAAGTTACAGACTTTCTGAAAAGACATTGAACCACTCCAGGGCTTGAAATGGGAGTCTGAGTCAATCTTATTCAAATAGCAGGTGGCTTCTGATTTACACCACAAACTTACTAAGACTAGGCACTGCTTTAAAGTTCCAGATATAGGGCCGAGCCCGTGGCGCACTTGGTAGAGTGCTGCGCTGGCAGCGCGGCGACTCTCCCGCCGCGGGTTCGGATCCTATATAGGACTGACCGGTGCACTCACTGGCTGAGTGCCGGTCACGGAAAAACAAAAACAAAAACAAAAAAAAAAAGTTCCAGATATAAATAAAAATCTATCACCTTCTCTCCTCCTCCCTAAAGGCATAGCAAAATTGGTCTGAGGTTCCCCAGACTGTTTGCCTCAAGAAATTCTGATAACTTCTTTCTCTGACCTTCTCAAACTTAGGGCTGTCATAATTGTCAATAGATCTCATAAGTTTATACCTTATTCCTACCTTGAATATATACCTAAAAGTAAAAAAAATAAAATAAATAAAATAAATAAATAAAAACTTCTACTGCACATCAGAATCACCCGGGGAGCATCTTGCATTTCCACCAAGTTCCCAGGTAATTCTAATGCTGCTGTTCCAAGGACTGCACTTTGAAAACCACTAAGCAAAACTAAACATGGTAACTCTCTATTCTTACCAATATTTTCTTAAGAGTGGGAAGGAGATCTAAACACAGCCAATGATAATCGAGAGGAAATTAGATTATTTGCTTCTGGAAACACCTCCCCCATCCTAAAAAGAAGGCACAAGTCTGTTTCTTCTCCTGCAGGTATCAGGCTTGACTATAAGACCGAAACCAGTTGCAACCAATCTGAGACCATGAAGGAAGCTGCCAAAAGATGGCACAGCAAAGAGATGAAATAAACGTGCATCTTTGATCATGTCCTTGAACTACTGAAGCAACAAACCAATGTAAGATAAAATAGTTCCTTATTGCCTAAGCCAGTTTGAGTCATGGTTCTTCGCTTCTTGCAGCCAAGATCATCCTGAGACTACCTACCACCCAGGTCCATCCCTTTCCACTCACCCTATCATTTGCTAGCTCCAGCCTTACTGTCTATTATGGGTCAAATATATTCCCCCAAAATTTATGTATTGGAAACTTGATTTCCATTGTAACAGTGTTATGAGGATGAGAAATACCAATTATGGTATTTGAAAGGAAGGGCCTTTAAGAGGTGATTAGATTGTGAGGACTGTGCCCTCGTGAATGGTTCGATCCATTCATGGAGTAATGGGCAGGGTTCCGATGGTTTTATAAGGAGAGCAAGGGACAAGGTTAGCCAGACCATTTCTCTCGCCATATGATACCATGCTTTGCTGGGGAGAGTCACCATCAAGAACAAGGCCCTCACCAGATGTGCCCCCTGGACCATAGACTTCCCAGCCTACAAAACTCTGAGAAACAAATTTCATTTCTTTATACACTACCCAGTTTCAAGTATTCTGTCATTAACAACAGAAATAGACTGTTTCTGTTACAGTGGTTTTCAGTTTCTGAAACCAACAAAGTTCATAATACATGAGGATCTGTCATTGATAGTCCCTCTGCCTGGACACTTTGCCCCCGGGTCTCCCCATGGTTGGCTTCTTGTCACTGGGATCTGAGCTCAAATGTCACCTCTTCAAAGATATCTTTCCCTGCCACCCAATCCAAAGTAGTGTTTTCCACACCACCTCTAATACTCTTTATCCTATTACCTCATTTTGTTTTCTTCAGAGCATTTGCATCCTAAATTATGTCACAGCATTTATACATTTGCTGACTTCCTTATTCATTTTCAGCCACTACCACATCCCTCTCTTTCTACAATGAGAATTGTGACCATCTCTTTGCTTTTTTAATGTTCATATCTCAAGTGCCTAGAAGAGTGCCTGGGAATATAGCGGATGCTTAACAAATATTTGTTTAATGAATGCATTAACTTTAAATAGCTAGCATATGCTCATTTTTAAATAAATTTGGACTTTGTCCAAATATGAGAATCTCAGAAGGATTGTTGAAAGAATATATTTAAAGGCACATCTCAAAGATTCCTCTCAAAAAGGAATTACTCCATGTAGAGAACCATATATTGCATCTACATATAGTGAACCCAGGCTCTCAATAAGAGATTAAGCCAGCTGTCATCCAAACTCCTGATGTATAAAGACAGTTTCCAACAGATGCATATATCATTCTACAGCAATACCAGCAATGAAAAGATGGCAACTTTCCAAAGTCCAAAGTCACCCACGGCAGAGAAAATACCTTTCTCTGGGCAACGGAGCTTCCTGGTAATTAAACATAAGGGATTAGTTCATCTGTTTGTAAGTTTTAAACAGTGGTGTATGCTTCAGTATAAGTCCCTGAGCACTCACTTAACTGGGCCCAGCAAGTCAACTTAGTTTCCTAAAACAGGTAGAAGACATAGGCTTAGAAAGGAGTGTGGGCAAGGGGAGTTGAAAAGCATGTTTCCCATTTGTTCTTCAGGGAAAAACTCCATCCAAAGGGCACCCTCAGGAGCATCTGGTGCACAGTGGTGGGATAATTTATTTCTTCCTCCAACATCTGCTAGTTCCCTGTTCTCTGGATTGATTGTCTACTGAATCTACTTACAGGAAGCACCCTACCTGCCTCCTTCTGGGACATCATCATACAGGCCAAACTGTCTTTCCCCATATTGTGCTTTTATCCTACTTTTACAATTGGAAAAGTCTCTTTATCAAGGCCAGGCAGGTCTGATGAATGATCAGAATCCATAGCAACTGATGAGGTAGGATTTACAGTTGAGAGACAATGCCTTTAACTCCCCAAATATTTTCCCTGACATCGCCCATGATTGAACTTCACCAAAAAAAGGACAGAATCCTTTAAAATTGAATAATTCTTATTTTACATGGTGTTAATGTCCCAACTTACTTTAAGTGTCTGTTGAGTGAGAATTATTTGAATAATTGTTTTAATAAAGAGGCAGGAGAAAGTTCCTGTAGGGGCATATCCACTCACTGAAAGTGCACTGTCAGGTCCTCTCTGTTGGAGTGACCTACTTCGTGTTCATAACAAGTTTCAACCAAACAGGGTTTGCCTTAAACTGGTTGACTATTCAGAGGAAGAATTTTGTTTGGTTTTTGTTTATTCTAAAGATTATTTTTTAAGCCCAGGGAATATCTTTTCAGCCTCCTTCTCTAAGAAGAAAAAAGAAAAAGGCACCCACTCTCCCATTTACCATCCAAATAAACCACAGTATGCATTGAGAGGTGAGAAGTTATAAAGCCCAAAGCACAGGGCTATCAGACATTATTTTGTTCAGAACTATAAGAGTGGAGAATACAAATTCCACTATTGCTGCATTATTATTCATGCATGGATTCATAGACAGAATAACCAATTATAAAAGGCTTTTTAAACTAGTTTTCTTTAATAAATCACTCTGACCTGAATTTGCTTCCATTTTTATTTTATCCTGATTCCTACAAACATACTTACATTATTCTTGTTTGTTCTTTGTCTCTGACTTGTCAATTGCTTTTGGTCTGCTTGCCTGGTTTCTGCTATTAATTATTCTGTTTCCTTATCTGCCTGATTGCTCTATTAAGACTTAACAAGAGAAAAGTCAAAAAATCATTTACAAATATTAGTCTTATGTTAATTTATAATTAGACTATCAGGGTATGGCTTCACTTGTGTATTTAGAGTTATCAAGCACTTATGTATCAAACCTTATGCTCGGCACCATAGGGAAAAATAAAAATGAAAACAGTTCCTACCCATTATGTCAGTTGCAGCATGGTAAGAAATGTATTAAAACAAGTGTCACATGAGGCAGAAAGAGGTAAATCTACCTCATAGGTTTTGTGGGATGACACAGTTGGAATACCCCAGAGAAAATAGAAACTAGATTCAAGAGAAACGGCTCATTAGGAAACATGATGTACTGAATTTTGGTGGCAAGAAAATACACACCTACAAGAAAAACATAAACTGCAGAGTGGAAAGATGCTGCAGAGCATTTACTTTTAGGAAAAATGTGGGGGGCAGGGAATAAATGATTGCAAAACCGTACAAGAGACCACATGCCAGATTGAGAACATACATGATTTATTACACCTGGACACAGATTATAAACTTTATGGGCAAAAGTTACACAAGTGATGTAGGAGAGAAACAATAAAGACATCTCATTTGGTCAATTCCTATCTGAGAAATCCTGGACTTTCTTTCCAAAATTGGGTTTTCTCTGAAAGTATAGAAAGAAACCTGTGGAAACTGCTTCCCTACCAGGGAATAGAGTTGGCCGAATGAAAACGTCAAAACTTTGAGGGAAATTAACCACATAATTTTGGATTTTGCAATAGCTGGAAAAAGGGGAAATTGGCCCAGTCAGTAATACACACTCTCTGAGAAGCCAAATCCCAAGACATTCGGAAGAAAGGTCATATATATGGGTGATATTGATCCCATACTCTGGTGTTCCGAAAGGAAAGTGATTCACAAAATTGGAAGATTTTTAAAATAATTTTTATTAAATAGCATCAAATTCCGATTCAAAGGATAGAAATGTACTCAAATAAGTGTTACATGGGATGGATTTCAAAATGAGAATAAGTTAGGAGAGAAGGCTAAGTGAAGAGAGACTGGGTGTAGGTGCCCAGCAGGTTCTCTGGCAAGCTCAGATTTCTAAAAAATGTACAGAAGTTGGAAATCAGATGCATTACGCCAATTACCTTGTTCTGATCATCACACATTGTATACATGTTTTGAAATATAACTCTGTACCCTTTTGAAGACTCGCATGGCATTTTGTCGGCTTGCCTTTTCTCCGGTTTATGTCCCAGGAATATCTTTCTCAAGAACCTGGGAGATACCTCTATGAAATGCAAATATAAAGGGAAATAGCCTCCTCTACCCCAGTTTCTATGGGAGGGTAGGAGCCTAACTTCGATGTGCTCCTTGCTCCAAGTTGCGAAACTACCTCCTGTCACAAAGAGATGAGTTTGTTTTTTCTCCGGATAAATTTAATTAGCTAACACGCATGTTCACTCCAATTGCCAGGTGAAGTTTGGATGAATCATGTGCAATAAATGGTGTTGTCAAGTCCTCTTACTTGAGGACCAGTTATTGTTTGTCTTGAAAACATGTATGTAATGGGCTGTATCTGCTTGGCTATATGAGGGTGAGATTTATTTCTGTCTTTGCAATCTCTTAGTGGATTGCCTATGATGTGCACCACATTCTGATTCAATGCTCATTCAACTAAAAAAAAAAAAGTGTTCTCTTTTTTACTACGTTTAGGAGACTTCTGGGTTTGGAGAAGATTTTGTTTTTAATGTACTTCTCGAACAGGTGCCAATCATTTTTTTCATCCTGACTCATTGAAAATTAACGTCTTCAAACCTACTTTATGGCAGGATGCATAAGACAAGTTTATGCCTGTAGGGAAAGAGGTAAACTTACAGTATGCTCAGTTTGGGAGTGTTGGTGTATCCAATCTCAGCAGCTGACATTTTCAAAGCTGTATTTGTTATTGTTGTACTAAAATTTTTGAGAACATTTTTTGTTTCCTTGATTCCAATAAGTAAAAGTTAGAATTGACCTTTAGTTGAGTTTCTGCCCTAAAAAAGATTGTAATCACTTAATAATGTTGAAATGACATCTGAAAATTTTTCCAAATGGAAAAAATAGCATTTCAGGTATTTTCACTGGTATATCCAAATACTAAATATTTGCAGTCTACATAACAGAAGAGTCATTGTGTTCTACTGAAATCACCATCTTTTTATAACAAAGCATTTCATTAGAGGTTATGAAAACCATGGAAACCATTTGGCAACATATTTTCTCCCACCAGCTGCCACAAATTGATAGTAATTGGCCTTTGACAGATATTTGCTGGCAAAAGTGATGTGTCTTCCCAAGAGGTAGAAGCTAACAGTCATATTAGTCATGTTCTAATGCATGGATAACAGCAAAACAAAGACGGCCATGTGGTGATGGATATACAGGAAACAGAGTTATGGAGGCCTATGTTCTCTGCAGTCAGAAACCAGCATGTTTTACAAATGCAGAGTTAAAATTGTCAGAGATGTCGTTACTTTGCTAAGAAAAAGAATATGGATGACATATGAGTTTCATGTCATAAAGCAACTTTAATTTGGAGCGATTGATTCGAGACTTTGAGAGTGTGTCTGTCATGAGTGCAGGAGGAAGGAGAGGCAGCCATGGGTCACATATTTGCTCTTCCTGATCCAAAATCTCCTTTTGGACTTCATGCCTTGGTTAGACCTGTTGACAGGGTGTAAGCTGTCCTGGCCTACAAGAGAGCTGAGAAATGACTGCAACTAGTTAGATGGAGAATTCAGAAACAGGCTATAGCATGAGGGATGACTGGTTAGTTTTGACCATAAGAACCTAACTCACACAAAGCCATAACTTGGGAAGATTGGGAAGAAGACATCTGTTCAACAGTTCTCTAAGCTTAAGAGTTGAAAGGCTTGGCTTGGACAGAAAAAACATAATCCAACTAACATCTAAGAAAGCCAAAGAGGAAAAAAAGAAAGAAAGAAAAAGTGAGTACTGATTAGGGCCATGATAACCACTGATCATCTGGGACATTTTTGAAGGAGTCATACCTCTTCTTGCTGGTTGGTTTTTAGTTTTTCCTTCAAACCCCAGTTTCCCCAAATATTGAATTCTAGACCTGGAAAGTATCTTGAAACTATGGAATAGAACTCCCTCATTTTCCAAGAAAAGAAGGCATGTGAGGCCAAGAAAGATAAATTGTTTAAAGTCACACAGCAGCTAAGTGACAAGGCCAGGTCTAAAAGCCCTAAGACCAGAAGAGTTTGGTGCTTTTTTCATTTCGTCATTCTGTGAAACTGAACCTCCTTGTTCTACTCACTCCGTCTGGAGTTCCTTTCTCAGGCAAATCCTCACCTCATGGAAGGACCCCACCAGGCCCCAGCACCCGGACTTAAAGATTTGTCTTAAGTGAACATATCTGAGCACATAAACCAACCTGGCTGAACCCCAAAGGCTTCTTGCATGATTCTTGTAAGAATTAGGTACCTACCATCTCCCCAGATCCTTTTTGTAGATACCCACAGAAGACTGGATTAGGCTTCTACTCTGGGAAAAGGCTTCATTCCACACTTACCGTGTGATGCCAAACCCACGAACATTAGGTGCCCCCCACAAGGGAACTCTCCATTCCTTGAGGCCTTTTCACCAGATCCTCAATTATAATCTCCCATGAGTCCACATCTGCTACTCCTGAATGCCATTGAACATAGAGAAAATATGGTGCTCTTATCACCTGTTATGATTGTGTTTCCTCTTCATTCTTAATGATGATGATTAAGTAAACTCACATGACATGGCACCCAAATTTTAAGTCAAGACCCATTAAATGGAGAGTAGTGGTCAATACTGGAAACCCAGTGTAGCCTTACCCCTTCTCCAAGACTGATAGGAATGCTTTTGGGCTGAGTTTCACAAACTCTTCTTCAATCAATTGTAGCTTCTGATCAACCTGAGGACTCATAGGATTTGTGCTCTAGAGCTCATTTCTAAACATTAGGATGGACAAGGGATTAATATCCAAGATGTACAAGGAACTCTAATCAACAGTAAAAGAAACAAGTAACTCAACTAAAAAATGGACAAAGGAGCTGAACAGACATTTCTCAAAAGAAGACATACAAATGGCCAATGGTATATGAAAAAAATTCTCAACATCACTAAGCATCAGAGAAATGCAAATCAAAACCACACTGATATATCATCTCACTTGGACAGACTGGCTACTATCAAGACAGAATAACAAATGCTGGCAAGGATGTGGAGAAAGGAGAACTCTTCTACACTGTTGGTTGGACTGTAACTTAGTGCAGCCATTATGGAAAACAGTATGGAGGTTTCTCAAACGATTACAGAGAGATCCAGCAATCCCACTTCTGGGTATATACCCAAAGGAATGGAAATCATCATGTTGAAGGGATACCTGCACTCCCATGTTTGTTGCAGCTCTGTTTACAATAGCCAAGAGTAGGAACCAACCTAAACGTTCATCAACGGACAACTGAATAAGGAAAATGTGGTATATATACACAATAGAATACTACTCTTCCATAAAAAAGAATGAAATTCTGCCATTCACAACAACATGGGTGAGCTTAGAGAAAAATATGGTCAGTGAAATAAGCCAGGCACAGAAAGAGAAATACCACATGTCCTCACTCATAAGTGGGAGCAAAAAAAATAAATAAATAAAAGAGAAACAAACAAACAAATAACAAACAAAAATCCGAATAATGCATTGAAACACACACAAAACCGGGGGGGGGGGGGGAGAAGATATAACAACCACAATTACTTGAAGTTGATACAACAAGCAAACAGAAAGGACTTTGTTGGGGGGGAGGGGGGAGGGAGAAGGGAGGGAGGTTTTGGTGATGGGGAGCAATAATCAGCCACAATGTATATCGACAAAATAAAATTTAAAAAAAAATAAAAAATTAAAAATTAAAAAAATTTTTAAAAAAAAAAGAAATTTCAAAAGTAGAGAACAGAACTGTTGTTATTAGAGATGAGAAAGGGGGCGGGAGGGCAGCAAAAAATTGGTTGAGGGTTCACAAAGAATGCTTATGTTTTGTAAAGATGAGTATGCTAATTATCCTGATTTGATCATCATGTATTGTATACAGGTATTGATATTCAACTCTGTACCCCACAAATATGTGTAATCAATTATGTTTCAATTTTAAAAAAGAAAAAAATTAGAATGAAAGAAAAACTTCAGATCATGCCACTCCTCTCTTTGGTGATGTTCTGGGATCAGTCCCAGAGAGACCATTTTATAAGTCTTCCGATGCTTTACATTTGTAAAATGTTTATTCTCCTCCAAGCTTATCTAAGATACAATACTATGAACCTCTTATCATATTGCCCATATATAGAATATTCTACAGTACAACCATGATAATATAGCCAGTTAAAACGCCATTATGACTTCTCAATTTATGTTGGCAACTAAGATACCGTGTGATTTTGGTGCACACAAAGACACCAACACCCACGTAAATAATGTCAGCAGTGGGGACTTTCCTGGAAGGTGGACATTTTTAAGATCTCATGACACAACATTCCAGACAACAAAGTTTCCTCCACCTCTGTTAGAGCCTCCTCAAGGTGGGTAATATTTTCTCAGAGCCCTACCAGAGGCATACTCACAGCATGGTATTCTCTAGTATACAGCAAGCGAAGACCCTGGGGGCCCTCTAGCAAGCACCAGCATCGCAGCATCAGAACATCTTATCTTTCTAAGTCCACCCTGCAAGAGAGCATCAGAGAGCAGAAGCAGCTGCAGGACTGTGGTAAAGAATTACAGGCAAACAGCTCTTCTACACAGGCTAACAGCCAGCAAGCTGATAAAATCTTTGATCTTTCTCATTTTTCAAGGTCGTTTTGAAATGAAGAGACCAGGAAATTCCTAGAGATCGGGAGAGTAGGGAAAGTCTTTCTTTTGCCCTTGTAGCCTATTAATAGGAGTCCAGACATTTTACTCCAAAATTTCAGGTTATATTGAAGGAAACAAATGGCCGTTTACTTTTATGTGCAGTTTGTTAAGAAGAGGGACCCAGGACCATTCTCTATATGCCTACAAGTCCTGAGAAGCAGAAAAGAAAGACTACCTAAAGGGAGTACCGTGAGAAAGCAGCCATGACAGAAATAACAACAAAAGCATGGGTGATAAGACCCATTTACAGGCTGGGAACTTAAAGTCACAATAGCAGGAGGAAGAGCAAAGAGAACAGGAGAATAAACCTTCCCCAAGTAAAGATAGAGCAGTCAAAAACTGCCCAAAAGAAAAGAGCACAATAAGAACAAGTTCAAGCAATGAGTTTTGCAGGGAGGTCAGCAAAGACACAGACACAAAGACATTACAGGGGACTGCTGTAAACCCCTTGCAAGACCCACAGAAAAATGACAGAAAAGTAGGCATTAAGGCAGCTACATCGATGCTGGGCTGGCCAAGAGGTATTCTTGGTCCGTCGTGGCTGATGGAAACCCGTAGCTGTGGTCTCAGCAGCACACAGCAGTATAGCCAGAGCCATCACATGGAGCCAAGAGCACATCACAGGGAGCATCTTAATGAAGAGAACTTCTCTGATTGGTGGAGTCCTTGATTGCTGCCAGTTTTACCTCATTCCTTCCCTTCTTCTAAAACAGAGGTCTGCAAACTATGGTCGCATGTGGGCCAAATCCAGCCAGCTGCCTGGTTTTGTAAATAAAGCTTTATTGATACACAGCCACAACCCTTTGTCTACACATCATCTCTGGCTGCTTTCTCACTATAATGACAGAATTGAGTAATTGCAACCATCAGTACACTTTCCCCATTACTTGCATCCTTTCTCCTCTTTGTCTTCCCTCCTTCTCTTTTTAGGGCTCTTATCTAACCATTGTCTTAACCCCAGAAAGTGTCTGGGTCCCCATCTAAACAGCTAGTCCAGAACCCAGCTGCCACTAGTGGTTTATTCTAGTTTTGTTTTGGAGTTTGGGGAATTTTTGTTGTTATGGTTTTCGTCCCATTGGACTTATTAAAAACTTTGCTTTTGGTAGCAAGTCAAATAATACAGAGGTGTCTAAAGAAAGGGTCTTCCTTCCATTCTACCTCTTGAAGTAATTGATGTTAATATTTTAGTCCTTCCACACTTTTTTCAAGGGGTCGCTTTTTTAAAAGTCTATTATTACAATAGGATTGAAAGGAGAAAATATTTAATATTTAATATGCAGAGCACATTAAGTCACTCAAGAAATATTTTTTAATACCTCTATGTTTCAAGCATTGTGCTAAGTGCTGAAGAATCAACTTAAAATTCTCTAGTACAGATACCAAAATATTGAATAATATCAGTTGTTTATTTTCATAGAATGGTTAAAGAGCCCCAACATACTTAATAAAGTGGTGACAATTTGACTGCACACATCACCTAGCCAAACTAAGGATGGGTGACATTAGACACAGGAGGACTAATAGTTGAAGACAATCCATTCCTCAAATCTAGAAAGAAAATCAACTCAAAATTCAGTGTATAAAAACAATGAATCAGAACGTATCTTCTTACACTCTTTGGTAGTCACTATTCATGTTTAGCAACAAGTCTGGTTCCCTTCCAGCAGCTTTGTAGGATTGCAACTCTTCCACATCCTTGAAGGTAGGTAGCACTGCAGCACTTTCATGAAAGATAGGAAAGTGAAAAGGGAGAGATCTTTATTAGAAGGTGATGGAGTTTGGATGTGTTGCCCCTTCAAAACTCATGTGGAAATTTGATCTCCAATGTGGCAGTGTTGGAAACTGATTGAGTCATGGGGGCAGATCCCTCATGAATGGATTAATGTTTTCCCTGGGGGAGCGGGGAGTAATGAGTGAGTTCTCGCTCTATTAGTTCCCATGAGAGCTTGTTGTTTATAGGGCCCCGGCACCTCCACGCTCTCTCTCTTGCTTCCTCTCGCCATGTGATCTGCTTGTACCCGCCGGCTGCCTGCCACTTTCTGCCATGAGTAGAAGCAGCCTGAGGCCCGTGCCAGATGCAGCTGTCCCAGAATCATAAGCAAATAAACCTCTCTTCTTTATAAATTACCCAGTCTCGGGTAATTCTGTTATAGCAACACAAAACGGACTAAAACAGAAGGCTTAGGCATGAGTCGAGGCATAAAGTAAAGAGGACCTTAATTAAGCATAAATACAGTTAATATAGTAGAACGTGTGGCTACTAGAAATTTTAAACTTGGTGCTGATAGGGTAAGACAAATGTCCAGGTTTCTGGCCTGAGTAATTGGGTGGAGATGGATCATACCATTCACTAAGAGCAAAAATAGAAGCATAATTGTACAGAAGGACCCTGGAGAGTTCAGTTTGCAACAAAATGCGTTTGAGGGGCTACATGGAGATGTACAGAGGACAGATGGACATTGAAGTCTGGAACTCCGAAAAGAAGTCTACAGTGAAACTGTAGATTTGAGGTTACTTAGCAGATAACTAATAATTACACTCATAAGCTCAAATTACTTCTTTCAGAGAGAGATTCTAGAGCAGCACTGACCACTTGAAATTTCTACAATAGAAATGTTTTGTATCTACCCAGTCCAATACATAGCCAATACAAGTACAAATACAATACAATAAAAGTCACACGTGGCTCTTGAGCACTTGAAATATGCCTAGCATAACTGAGGAACTAAACGTTCAATTTTATTCAATTGTGATTCATTTCAATTTAAGTGGACACATGTAGCTAGTGGCTCGCACACTGTACAGCACAACTGTCAAGTGAGAAGAGGAATGGACCATGATTGGGATCTCAGGAAACACTGACAAGTATACTGTATATATGTGTATTCGTACATATACCTATAGGTACACCGTGTGTGTGTGTATTAAAATAGAATACTTTCAACTTCTGCTTCCAGCCAGGATGGAGTAACAGAGACCAGATTTACCCTCTGTGATGATTAATATTATATGTTGTCTTGACTGAGCTACTGGATACCCAGATACCTGGTTAAATGTTACTTCTGGGGGTGTCTGTGAGAGTGTTTCTAGAAGAGATTATCTGAATTTATGTACTGAGCAGAAAAGATTGTCCTGTCCAGTGTGGGTGGGCATCACGCAATCCACTGAGGGCCTGAATAGAGCAAGAAGGCAGAGGAAATCAACTCTGCCTGACTGCTTGGGACAGCTACAACATCAATCTTCTCCTTTCCTTAGTGCTCATGGATTTCAGGCCTTCAGACCCAGACTCCCAGACTGGAATAAATACCATCAGCTCTCCAGCTCTCAGGCCTTCAAACTATACCACCAGCTTTCCTGGGTCTCTAGCTTGCAGATAGTAAGACTATAAGACTTCTCAGGCTCCACAATCATGTGAGCCAATACCTTATAATTAATATCCTTGTATATCCATATGTGTGTGTGCTTGTGTGCGTATATATGCTATATATATGAAGACATTTATAAAGACAAAATAAACAACATTTTTCAAGACATTGGACCTCAGGCAATTAAGAACAGTGATCCCTAGAAACAAAACAAATGAAGTACTCTCTATGATTGCCCTAACTTACTGCTTAGAGAAAGTCTCCAGGCTGCCATGCAAAAAGAGGAAACACATGCAGAGCCTGGATGACACTCTAAGTTGATGAGAGCAAGGAGACACCCAAAATTCACAGGGAAGAGTAGCAGAGAAGACAGAACTGCACCAAGAGAGACAGAGACAGTGACAGTCAGAGATAGAGACAGAGAGCAGGAGAACTCTGGAGATCTGCGAAGTGTCCTCTTTGAGTTTTAAGCTAAATACTAATCAGTGCATACAAATAAAGAAACCTCCTAAAGCCAGGATAAGAGACCTGAAAGGGCTAGAGAGAACAATTCTCTGGACTCACATAGAGCCAGAATAGTTCCTATTTCCAACAGCTACATTGGAAAACCTCATAATTTCTGAAGCATCGTGGAGAGTACTCAAAAGAGTTTGGCCTCAGTAGTGGGGAAAAAAAATTAGCCCTAGACCAATACTTTTCAACCAAGGGTGATTTTGCCTCCCAGGGGACATTTGGCAATGTCTGGAGGTATTTTTGGTTTTCAGAACTAGGGATATGCTACTGGCAATTAGGGAGTAGAGGCCAGAGATTCAGCTAAACATCCTACAATACACAAGATAGCCCCCTACAACAAAGACTTATCCAACCCAAGATGTCAATAGTGACAAGGTTGAGAAGCCCTGCCCTAGACTACATGTGGCTCTCATCCCACCAAGCAAAACTTAAAAGCAAGACCTGGAAGGAACACACTGTTTCAGAAAAACTTAACTGCATCCCATGGCAAAGCTCAAGAATATTTCTTGGAATATAAAAATATTCACTACCCAAAAATTAAAATTCACAATGTCTGGCACCCAACAAAAGATTATCAGGAATGCAAACAAGCAGGAAAATAGCATCCATAATGAAGAGAAAAATCCATAAATAAAACCAATTGAGAAATGAAACATAATAAATTAGGAGATAAGGATATTAAAACAGTTATAACTGTATTCCATTTGTTCAAGAAGCTAGAAGAAAGATTGAGAGTGTTAAATAGAGTCATGAAAGATATAAAAAAGACCCAAATAGAATTTCTAGAGATGACAACTATAATATCTAAGATAAAAAATAACTTAATGAGATTAACTGTAGATTGGACTTTGCAAAAGAAGAGATTAGTGAACTTGAAGATATAGCAGAAATGAAATTTTAAAAAAACCTGACTTGATCATCCCACAAGGTACACATGTATCAAAATATCACACTGTACCCCATAGATATATACAATTATTATTTGTCAGTTAAAAGTAAAATAAAACGTCAAAAATTTAACAAATTGTCATTGGGCTGTAGAACAACTTCAGGCAGATTAATATACATGTAATTAGAGTCCCTGAAGGAGAAAATAGAGGGTGATAGATTAAAAAATATTTGAAGAAATAAAGGCCAAAAATTTTCCATGTTTGATGAAAGCTATAAGCCCCACAGATAAAACAAGCTTGATAAATCTCAATATGAAGAAAATACAATTGTTCCTATCAAGGTTTTAATAGAAGCTTCTACACCAGCCATAGCTGCCAACCTATCTGTCGTGGATTAAATTGTGTCCCCCCAAAAGATATCTCAAAGTCCTAAAACTCGGTACCTGTGACTATGACCTTATTTGGAAATAGTGTCTTTCAGATGTAATCATGTCAAAAGACGTCATACTCTCCATTAAGGTGATCCCTAATCCAATATGACTAATGTCCTTATAAGAAGTAAGGACAGCAACAGAATCACAGAGAGATGTCCATGTGATAACAGAGGCAGAGACTGAAATGATGCACCTCTAAGCCGAGAAATGCCAAGGATTGCCAGCAACACCAGAAACTAAGAGGTCATGAAATAGAATCCTCCTAAAGTCTTTAGAAAGAACATGGACCTGTCAACACCCTGATTTTGGATCTCTGGCTTCTACAACAAGAGAGAGTAAATGTCCCCTCTGTTGTTTTGAGACACCCAGTTTGTGGTAATTTGTTACAGCAGCCCTACAAAACTAATACACCATGTATGCAGGACCTGTAAAGAATCGGCCAAAACTGTTCTTGCCACACTGAACCCAGTGCTCTTCGCCCACCTTAAGGGTATAAAAATGTTGAAATTAAAAAGTGCAGGACTTGTTTAATGTGCTCTGAGCCTCATCCCCACTTCCCCTCCTTCTGTGTCTGATGAATGGATCAATGCAGAATGAGACTGTCTTCATGCCCTAGACGACATGTAATCTCTCACTCGCCACCCCCACACCCAGACCAAAACCCACAAAGTTGGACAACTAGGGGATTGGATCAAAACGACAAGAAGTAAAAATTTCTAGGGAGGGATCTTCATATTCAAGACTCCTAACAAACATTTCCCTCAAGTAGAAGAGAAAGATTTGGCTGATAAAGCTCATAAGAAGAGTGCCAGTCACTCAAGGAAAACTAAATTGTCAGGCAGCGCTGCTGTAGCCAGATGCGGCATTTAGAGGATCACAGAAGGAGAGTGGACCCAGATGGCCTCTGGCCACTCCCAGGACACATTGTCATTCACACCAGGCTGTGACGGAGAGTTTAGGAGCACAAAGACCCTTTAATTCTGAAAGAGAATTCAGTCATGGACCCTGAGCACTGCAATGACAAAGACCTTGTGAACAGAGCACAAGCAGGAGCATGCACAGGAGGGAAGGAGGTCAAGAGAGAGGCCTCTGGCAGGTCCCTGGCAGCAACTGAGCTGCCTTAATTAGCTGCCTTTGTCGTGAGCCACCGATTTCACACACAGTTGCCCAGTGGAACATCTCACCTCTCAGTTCCCCTGTGTGTGTACCGTGTGTGCGTGTGTGTGTGTGTGTGCGCGTTGTCTGGGAAAAGGGGGTTTGTGACTGAATGCCTGGTTTCAAGATTTCCTAGGTTCAGGTGGGGTGAAACAAGCCTGGGTATGTAGCTGCAGCATCAGCAGTTACTTGGAGCAGATCCACTGTCTGGTCTATTTTTAGCAATGATGCGCTATGACTTTGCACACTTCCCTAATATAATTGACGGTAGCAGGATCCCACTGGGAACAGCAACTACAGCAAAGGACTCTCTGTTTTCCAGATCATGCCATCTCATAGTTATTTTGAACAAATTATGAAGCATTTCTAAACCTCTGAGACATTTCAAACACTTCATATTATTTTCCAGAATTTGAGGGGCAAAAGAAAAAATGATTCAATATATCAACACTAACTCTATATGGGAACTTTTAACCAGTCCCTCCAGTCACCTTAAAATCTCGGAACTAAGTAAATAAATGCCAACCTAGTGCCAAATTATGATTAGTGTTCGCCAGAGCCAATAAAAAAGTGAAAATGGTGCTGTAGTTATCATGAATTTATTAGCCTTTTAGGCCCATTTTAAAGCTATAGGGAAGGTAGCTATTTTAATTTAATTATTTAAATAATATTAATGTCCTTTTATAAAGGAAAGCTGAATCCCAGATATTGCAAGAATTCATACTAAGATTACTAAGAAATCATAGTTATCCCAGCAACTATAGCTATTTCCTCTTCAAAAATGTAAGAAAAGATTCCAGACAAGTTCAGGAACTCTTAAAATGTCAAATCTGACCCAAAAAAGCAAGTCTGCAATTCAATAAAACAATGAAAAACACTTCAATGAATGATTAGAAAATGCCTATAAGAATCATGGATTAATCATGAAAACTGAAAGAGACCTAAAGCTCAAGCCTGTCATTTTACAGACAAGGAAACGACTTGCCTGCAAAGTTAAATGATTTGCCTGAGACCACATCCCATGTAAATGACATCTCTTGAATTAATCGAAATCTTCTGAATATTCCTTACACTTCCTGAACTATATTGACGCTTGCTATGCCTGACTCTATTCTAGGTGCTGTAGATACCACAAAAATGAATTAAACCCAACTATGGCCAACCAAGAGTTTAGCAGACCCTCTCTTGCTAGTATAGTGATCTTAGGGAAAGTATTCTAACCTATGACCTCCCTACTCCCAATGTATTACTGAAGTCAGATCACCAGAATCTGTAGACTCTAGGAATTGCTTTACTGATAGAACTAGATGCAGACCACCTCCTGTTTCTAAAAGTCCTCCTTGCTGGAACCCTCCCACTCAAGGCCAATCTAATGAACTGAGCTGTACTGATAGCCCCAGCACGAAGAAGAGAAGTTTACTCCGGGTAAAGGAAGGCCAGGTCTGTAAATAAGAGGTAAGAAGAGGACTAATTTCATCTCATTTTGATTTCAAACGTTTCTTGATCTAGGTACTAGGAATATTAAGTTGAATAGTACACGGTCCCTGCCTTTAGAGATCTTAATTAAATTCAAATAGTCAAATAAATCAGGTGTGTATTAGTTTGTTTTTGTTGCTTATAACAAAATACATGGAACTGGGTATTTTATAAAGAGAATGAAATTTATTTCTTACAGTTTCTGAAGCTGGGAAGTCCAAAGTCCATCTGGTGGTGGTGACAGTGAACCAGAGGTCTCACATTGCCAGATGATGGAAGCAGAGAGAGCAGAGAGAGAGAGCAAGACAGACTCTCTTCTTTTAAAGCCCTCAGAATCATGCCCCTGACCACCATTTTCAAATCCATTCACTAGGGCATGGTCCTACATTCCAATCACCTCTTCAAGGCTCCACCTTTCAATTACCATAATAGGATTTTCCAACCTCTTAAGAATAACAGTGGGGGCTAAGTTTCTAATACATAAAACTTGGGAGACACAATTCAAGCTTCAGGGAGTTTGGGGGGGACATAATTCAATCCACTGCAAGGTGCTATACCAAGAGGTAAGTAATAAGCCATCATCTGAGAAGATTTTCTGATGCTGAGCACAGAAGTTGATCTTTAAAAAAGAGACAGATGTGCATCCAAGAATACAATCAACAGAGTGAAAAAGCAAACTACAGAATTAGAGAAAAGGGCCGGCCCGTGGCTCACTCGGTAGAGTGCGGTGCTGATAACACCAAGGCCCCGGGTTCGGTTCCCATATACGGATGGCCGGTTCACTCACTGGCTGAGTGTGGTGCTGACAGAATTAGAGAAAATATTTTCAAAGCATATATCTGATAAAGAGTTAATATCCAGAATATACAAAGAATTCCTACAATTCAACAACAACAAATAACTCAATTTAAAAATGAGCAAAAGAGTTGAATAGATATTTCTCCAAAGATGGTATACAAATGGCTAACAAGCATATGAAAAGATGCTCAACATCATTAATCATTAGAGAAATGCAAATCAAAATCACAGTGAAATATCACCTCACCTGCTTTAGGGTGGCTGCTGTTTAAAAAAGAAAAGAAAGATAACAAACACTGGCGAAGATGCAGAGAGATTGGAACTCTTGCACACAATTGGTGGGAATTTAAGATGGCACAGCCACTATGGAAAACAGTATGAAGGCTCCTCAAAAAATTAAAAATAGAATTACTATATGATCCGACAATCTTGCTTCTGGGTATATATCCAAAATAATTGAAAGCAGAGTCTCAAAGAGATATTTGCACACCCATGTTCATAGCAACGCTACTCAAAATAGCCAAGAGATAGAAGCAATCCAAGTGTTCATTGACGGATAAACAAAATGTGGTATATACATACAATGGAATATTATTCAGCCTTAAAAAGGAAGGAAATTCTGACACATGCTACAATACGGCTGAACCCTGAGGGCATCATGCTAAGTGAAAATAAGCCAGTCACAAAAAGGCAAATACTACATAATAACACTTATATGAGGTATCTAAAGTAGTCAAATTTATATAAAAAGGCTGCCAGAGGCTGGGGAAAGGGGAAAATGGGAGTTATTATTTAATGGGTATAGAGTTTCAGTTTTGCAAGATGAAAATGTTCTGGAGCTCTGTTACACAATGATGCGAATATACTTACTACTGAACTGTACACTTAAAATGGTTTAGATGTTACATTTTATGTGTTTTTCACCATGATATTTTTGTGTGTCATATGTAAATCTCTGAGGAGTAATATGCTCTCCTTATTTCTTCCCACCACCTACCATCAAACAAATAAAGTTGGCCCCAAAATTGAGAAGATTGACCTCAAGAAGCAAATCCCTAATCTGACATCATATTGCTGGGGAATGAGCATTGGGAAAGAACTGTAGTCCCTGATAAGGTTGGAAAATCTTCAAAGTTTCCTGTGGGTTGGCCAGGAAGGGCAGTGAGTGTTTTAGATGAGTGAAAAAAATACTCTTAGAGAACAGGGACCCATCAGATCAGCAGATGCCAGGCCAGAAGAGAGGCTTATACCCATGCCAGCAGCAGCAAATCTGCAGACTTCCCAATAGGGAAATCTTCCCTCACCAGTGTCCACAGACTGAAAAGAACATTCAATAATTGCTACCACGGGACTGTGGGATCCTATAATTTGTCTGTTAGAAGAGACATCATTTTGCCAATTTCCTTTGCTTTTATAAGACTTCCTTCTGACGCACTGTGGCCTGCAAGTGATAGAGTAAAACTCTGGGCAACAGCCAATGAAGAGAAAAGAACATGTTCTCTAGAGTCTTGGGTCCAGTTATGCCACCTCCCAGCCAAGTAATGTAAGCAAGTGACTTAAACTCTCTGAGACTCAGTATACACATCAGAAAAAATGGGCATAGTAATGCCAACTCAAAGGGCTACTGCAAAGATGACAAGATATAATAAGATAAAACTCCTGGCACAGTAGCTGCTTCAGAGCAGACACCCATTAAGTGCTGGGTCTCCACAGCCCCACAGACAGTCCAACTGGTAGAACTATGAGCATCAAAGGAACACCACTTTGTCACTCCACAACCATCTCTGGCACAGTTTTAGTTCCATTTAGAATGAGCTAGTTGCTAGTTATAAGATTCTTCTGATTTTTCTAGATTGTTGAAAAAATTTCATAAAAAATGTTGGTGGGGGGGATCTTCCATGGCTCCCTAACACGGTAACTGAAGCACAGAAGATGCTCGATGCATGTTTATTAGATAAAAACTACAAGTGTGTGATAAATGTTTTGACAGGTGAAAATTTTCAGGGACAGAAACGGCGCAAATCCCAACAGGATTTGAACAACGGATGTATAATACAAGACCTGTGGAAAATGAGAGCCTCCCGACACCTTGTTGATGTGTTTCTCTGTTTCCCTGTCCTTCAAGGCCTACATCAAGTCCCACCTTCCTTGCAAAGCTATCCCAGACCATGCTGGCCTACTTTGCTTCTCTCCCTCTGCCCCATTCCTCGAGTCTCTAAGCTCTGTCTGGATACCTTGGTGACTGCCTTCAATTGAAACCCAAAATCTTCCCTCCTTTTAATTCAGGGAATGTTTATAATGAGGTTCCCATATTTGTGCACTGAACACACACACACACACACACACAGAGTACAGTTTTTAAGAGACCTCTCCATTGATGCTGGATCCTACAGTCTAAAAATAGGTGCTAGAAAAAGAAAGGTCCCTCTCTCCTGGACACAAGAGAGCACAGAACATGAAGAATTTAAGTTAAGAAGGTATAATCCCAAACTTAAGATGGAACAGTACAAACTGAGCCGTGGAAAGCATTTTGACACTATAAAGCAATGTTTACTAGGCTGGATGTTATTTAGGGTCTGGACACCTAGAACTACAGTTCCCAGATGCCCTTGCCTGCAGAGGGTTGGATGTGGCTTATGTTCTGTCAGTGAGATGCATTATTGAAAGGACAAAAGGAAATAGAGGCTATTTTCTTCTTCCTCTAGCAGTGGCTAGAGATAAATGGGCTTTGCACAAATGAGTTTTTTCAAGACCTTCTGCGTTCCTCTACCTTTCACTCATCTCAGGTTTTGAAGACATTGTGAAGTCAGCAGCAATTTCCTGCAGGTTCCTGACCCTTGGGTGATAGTGCTCTGACTTGGGACCACAAGAATATGGCAAAATTGAAAACTGATGGCTGATTCCCCTGACTTGCACTCCTCCAAGCTTTACAGTGGTTTAAAATTACCCAAATTCCTGCATAAAATTATATAAAATTCCTATTTTTCTGACTGAACCCTGACCAATACAACTTACCCTTTTTAATCATTTACTTCTGATCATAGAAGTAATACATGATTGTAAGAAATATATTTAAAGCAACTATAGCACACCACTCAGATATTACTCTGTCCATATATTCATACATTTCATTCTACTCTCTTTTCCATACAACACTGTTCCAGCCCTAATTCATAGTGATTTCAATATATGTACACATAGTATGGTTTCCTTGCTGTTGCTAAAATAGACCCAGCAGACTCCTTCCTTAAAGCCTTCATACTGACTGTTCCCTCTTCTTGGAATACTTTTCCCACAGATACCCCACATAGCTGTCTCCTTCAGCTCTCATGAATGTTGCCTCTCCGTGAGGTATCCTTTGTCCAACTCTGTTTAAAATTACAATTCTCCCTCATCTACCTGCTATTTTCAAATCTTGTTGGCTCTGCTCTCAAACTACATTCAGAAACTGGTCCTCTCCATAAGAATGTCAAAAGACTCTGAATAGCCAAAGTAATCCTGAGGGGGAAAAAAAAACCAGAGCCATTACACTACCTGACTTCAAATTATACTACAAAGCTAAAGTAAACAAAACAGCATGGTACTGGTGTAAAAACAGACACTAGGACCAATGGAACAGAATAGAGAACCCAGAAATCAACACACATACTTACAACCATCTAATCTTTGACAAAGGCAAGAAGAACATACATTGGAGAATAGATTTCCTTTTCAATAAATGGTGCTGAGAAAACTGGATATCCACATGTAGAAGAATGAAACTAGACCCATACCTCTTCCCATATACCAAAATTACCTCAAAATGGCTTAAAGACTTAAATATAAGATATGAAACTATAAAACTCCTAAAAGAAAACATAAAGGACACATTCAGGAAGTAGGACAAGGCAAAGACTTTATGAATATAGCACAGTCAACAAAAGAAAACATAAACAAATGGGATTATATCAAACTAAAAATCTTCTGCACAGCAAAAGAAACAACAGAGCAAAAAGAAAACCTACAGATTGGGAGAAAATATTTGCAAAGTATGCATCCAACAAGGGATTAATATCCAAAATATACAAGGAACTCAAACAACTTAACAGTGAAAAAACAAACCAACTTAAAAAATGGGAAAAGGAGCTGAATTGGCATTTTTGGCCAACAGACACATGAAAAATTGTTCAACCTTACTAAGCATCAGGGAAATGCCAATCAGAACTGCACTGAGATATCATCTCACCCCAGTTAGACTGGCTATTATCAAAAAGACAGAGAATAACAAATGTTGGCAAGGATGCAGAGAAAGGGGATCCCTCCTACACTGTTGGTGAGACTGTAAATTACTATAGCCATTATGGAAAACTGTATGGAGGTTCCTCAAACAACTACAGATAGAATTACCACATGATCCAGCATTCCCACTGCTGAGTGTATACCCAAAGGAATGGAAATCATCATGTGGAAGGGATACCTATACTCCCATGTTTATTGCAGCTCTATTTACAACAGCCAAGAGTTGGAACCAACTTAAATGTCCATCAGCAGACAACTAGATAAGGGAAATGTGATATATTTATGCAGTGGAATACTACTCTGCCATAAAAAAGAATGAAATTCTGCCATTCACAGCAACATGGATGAACTTACAGAAAATTATGTTAAGCGAAATAAGCCAGGCACAGAAAGAGAAATACCACATATTCTCACTCATAACTGGGAGCTAAAAAAATTCACAAATAAATAAAAAAAGAAAGAAAGATACAGCAATCATAATAATATGTTGATCTTTGAAAAAAAGAGAACAGAACAGAGGTTACCAGAGGTGGAGATTAAGGAGGAATTTATAAAGGGCCACAAAAATGATTACATTGTATAATGTGAATATGCTAATTATCCTGATGTTAGCATTGCATATTGCACACTGGTATTGATATTCAACTCTGTACCCCATAGATATGTACAATCAATTATTTTTCAATAAAAATAAAAATAAGAATAAAAATGGGGGGGAAGAAAAGAAAAGACAATAGAGTATAGTATTGGGAAATTTGAAATTTTCAGATAACTAAATGTTTTTGAAAACAAAACAAAACAAACAAACAAACAAAAAATCTGGTCCTCTCCCACTCTGCAATCACCCTGCATTCCCTATCCTTTCCCTTACCCTTACTTCATAATAGTCATTATCTTCTAAGTTATGATCTCACTCACTTATTTCTTACATTTGTTGCTCATTGCCTGAGTTTTCCTGGCTAGAATGCATTTATAATACAATAAGGAATTTTTTTGTCTGTTTTGTTCACTGATATATCTCAAGTGCCTAAAATAGTGCCCAGCACATACTAAATGCTTAATAAATATTTGTTGAACAGGTTTACATATATTTCAACATGTGAGCTTTTTGAAGAGGCAGAACATAAGCAACCAAAAAACAAGCATCCTAGACCCTGTTCTACCATCATTTCTCTACCTCTTCTAGACATTTCCAACCTTTCAAAAGAAGGACGTTGCAGATCCTGTTGGTGTCCACCCATTAGCCATTCAGCGCACACCTACAGTTCATACTTAACCATTCAGCACACATCCATGGTTTCTTACTGCAAGCACCCAAGACTCCCTGCCTGAAAGCTTTCCCTGGCCACAGAGGTGAATTCTGATGCACACAGAGTAGGCAAGAAGTGCAAGGAGTTAACAACTGGAGCTGTTCTCAAACAATGTCACATGGTGGCTGGTAGATAAATACCTCAGTTTCCCTTCCCCTCTGGTAGGGTAACTGAGGCATGTTCTTCACTGTCTTCCCAGTTGCCCATGGGTGGTAACCTATTTATTAATGCACTCCGTATTAGCTTCCTTCTTTTCCCTGTCTCATTCCCCACTTCCCTTCTGATGCTCCCTGGGATCACAATCCAAACAAACAACTTACATTCAAATCTTTGTCACAGTGTGTGCTTTGGGGGAGAGCCGAAGCCAAAACAAAGCATTTCGATCAATGGTTGCCAAAACCATCTGTTACACAGCCCCGTAAGTTTCTACAGAGTTGGTCAGGAGCTCTCATAAGGTAGTAGAGTCCAAAGAGTAGGCATTCAGAAACATCTCAAAAACCACCCAATGCAGTTTTATTTCTGTTTAATATATATTGTGGTTGCTCATAATCTCTCTTTAAAAGATAGTATAATAAAGCTTCCCCTGCAAAATGTAAAACTTTGGCAACCATGAAACCAGATAATCTCCAGTGACCTCCAAGGCCCTTCTTAGTTCTAATATTTGGGACTTCTATAAACACTTTTGTGAGTGTTCACCTCAAGGAAATTTTCCACATTCAGCTCTTTCTATGAGGTTTCTCATGGAGATAACAGAAACTATTAGAATCAGAAGGTATTCCAGTAAATTAGAAATGCATCCATCTGGGCTCATTGAACATCCTCACACCTGGTTGGGCATTATGGCCTGAAGATGATCCCATCCCTTCTAGAAAGTGGAATGTTACTCACACCCACAGGACCTGTTTCTCTCCTGTCACCTCTTGCCTAACCCTGAGGGGCAATGACAGCCTTGTTGACGGATGAATGGCTGGAGAGGAAACTGCTCCCCTGCTTTTTTCCAGGTAGAAACAGGCCAAGTATTTGACATTTTGCTTGGGAGCTGAGCCACTGGTGACCCACTGGGGGGTTGGCATTTCCAACATGCAAGCGAAGGTTGTTTGTTTATGATAAAATAGATCATGTTTAACTTGGCTGCAGGGTATACCAATATGGACAAAAATATGTTAACAATTGCAGTTCCTACTCCCTAACACTCACAACCTTGCTGCTTCTTGAGATTAGTCCACAAGCACTAATCTCATTAAGCTTTTTATCCCTGATTATATCAGTCACCATAAATAGCCCCAGATTCCAAGATCACTCCTTATTGCCCACGTTCTAATCTTCATAAGGCTCTGCACACTCCCCAGTCCTTCCCCTTTTCTACCCATACACTACTCCTCAAACCAGTCTGCTGTGCTGTTAGGAATTCAGTTAGTCATCAGCAAAGTCCCCTCTACCTTCTACCTTCTTCCTTCTAGCTTCTACCTCCACCTCCACCTCTCTGAGTGTTCACTTCACTATCTTGTTCTAACTGAAACCTGTCTCCTGTGAGAACACTACTTCCCAGCAGCGCCCACAATGGAGCCTGTTTTTCCTTCCACAGCCATCAAAGCACTGGACCTAGGGGTAGAGCAGGTGTCTGCCTTGCTTTTCATGGTCACTTTTATTCTCCCTCCTTTTCCCTAAAAATCTCCAGCTTAGAATCTCAAGTTGTCAGATTATTTCACATACTACCCCCTCATTCTTACCATCATCCAGCAGTCCCCCGACCAACCCCATCTCATTTCTGACTGATTTTAGCTTTTGGCTCACTATCATTCCAATACTACCCTGTTTTAATTTTTAGCAATTTCAACACACATATAAATAACCCTTGCAATTCCCTGGCTAATATGTTCCCTGACTTCCTCTTTCCTATAACCTTGCTCATCATCCTGCTTCAGCCACTGACTCCCATGGTCATATGCTGGACCTTGTCATTACCAATCACTGAAATACCCAGACTCCAGCTAACATTGACCCACCTGACAGCATCACCCCTACATTCTCCGCCTTCTCACCTGCTAAAATTGGCAAACATATTCCTATCTGAAGCTAATCCCTCTAATTTCACACTAAACTCCATTCCCTTGGTCTATTCAAGGACTTCTCCAGAATCTCTCCCTCATCAATTTTTCCATCTCTACTGAATCTTTCCAGTCAGAACACAAACATGCTGTAATTTTTCCCATCTTAAAAAAAAAAATTGAAAACCTCTATGTTGACTCACTTTTCCCTCCAGTTATCACCCAATTTCTTTGTACCCTTTTGCAGTAAAACTCCTCAAAAGAGTGCTCTATAATTTATGCCTCTAATTCCTCTCCTTCACCCTCTCTTAAACCCAGTAGAATCAGCTCTTCTGTGTCTATATTGCTTCACCAGAACTGGCTCTAGAGTGGGTCATCAAACCTCCATGTTGCACAATCTAATGGTCAACCTTAGACCCTTCTTTCTTGACTTAGCATTTGACACATTCATCACTCTTTCCCTCCTGTACTTTCTTCCCATGACTTCCAGGCTACCATAATCTCTTGATTCTCCTCCTACCTCACTGCTTCCTCCTTCTCAATCTTCTTTCTGGCTTCTTCTTTTCTCCCTGACCTATTAATATTGAAGGGCCCAGGGCTCACTCTTTGGTTGAAGTCTTTATTCCATTCTTACTCACTCCTTTAATGATCATCAAAGCTATAGCACTTTTATGCCAATGGCACTCAAGTGATTATCTGTAATCCAGTTCTTTATCCTAAATTCCAGTCTTATATATCCTTACTTGACATTTCCACATACATGTCTGTCTTGGTTTTCTATTGCTGTAGAACAAATTACCATAAACAATGGCTTAAAACAACAGTCATTTATTCTCTCACAGTTTCTCTAGGTTGGAAGTCTGAGTGATCTGGACTGGGTTCTCTCCCTGGGACCTGACAAAGCCAAAACAAAGGTGTCAGATGAACAGAGCTCTTATCTGTAGGTTCTGGAGAGGAACTGGCTTTCCAGCTCATTCAGGTTGTTGACAGAATTCAGTTCTTGCAGCTGTTGGACAGACGCTCCTGTTTTCTTGCTGGCTCTTAGCTAGGGCCTGTTCTCAGCTTCTCGTCACATGGCCTCCACCATCTTTGAACCAGCAACAGCGTGTCAAAACCTTCTCATGCTTTGAATCTTTCTGACTTCCCCTTCTGCTTTCTTTGCTATCAGCCAGAGAAAACTTTGTGATTCTAAAAGGTTCATGTGATTACACTGAGAGTTAATCCAGGACAATCTCCCTACTTTAAGATGAACTGATGAGTAATCTTAAGCATTTGTGAAATCCCTTTGCCATGTAATATAACATATTCACAGGCAAGATATCTCATTATACTCATAGTCCCAGGATTAGGGCAGGAAATCTGGGGGAGCAGGGCATTTTCAGAACTCTTCCCACCATAATATCTAATTGATATCTCAAACTCAACAGCTCCAAAACTGAATTCCTGATACTCTGCCACAAAACCTGCTTTATCCTCAACTTTTTCCAACTCAGTTGCTCAGGTCAGACACTCTGATGTCAACCCTGACTCCTCACTTTCTCATATGCCCCATCAATTATCAACAAATCCTACTGGCTCTGTCTTCAAAATACATCCAGTATATGACCACTTCTTACCATCACCATCTCTTGCCTGGACCACACAACAGCAACTCACTGGAATCCCTGCTTCTGCCCTTCTTTCCCACCATTACACAGCAACTGGAAGGATCCTTTTTATCTCTAAGTCAAATCATGTTCTTCCCCTTTTTAGCTAGATTAAAATCCAGAATCCTTACAACCCTCACAATGCTCTCCATGATCTGTACCTCATCCCTTTACCTCTCTGACCTCATCCCTCGTTACTCTCCCTCTCAGTAATTCTGCTCCAGTCATTCTGGTCTCCTTGCTCTACCTCAAACATGTCAGGCATGCCCCACCCCAAGGTCTTTGCACTGGCTGTTCCCCCTGCCTAAAATGCTTTTCTTTCAAATATAAAAATAGCTAACTCAATAACTCTGAGTCTTTTCTATAGTGTCACCTGCTTTCCACTTTCATCTTTCCTTTCTCCCAAAACTACTTGCCTCCTCTTGATCCCAGCAAAGTACTTTGTGACTATTACCTTGCTTAAGACTATTAACTTTTCATAGAAGCTGATATTTCATACCATCTTGAAGTCAGGCTCTGGAAGGAGTAGAATGAAATGGTAGAAGCCTAGAATGCTCTTTTATTATAGGAGGGTCAGTAATCTCCAAGTTTTAGGGAATCTGTTGTATTAATAATAGAAATACCGCATGTCCTCACTTACAAGTGGAAGGAAGGAAGGGAGGAAGAGAGAGAGAGAGAGACAGAAAGAAGGAAGGAAGGAAGGAAGGAAGGAAGGAAGGAAAGAAGGAAGGAAGGAAGGAAGGAAGGAAGGAAGGAAGGAAAAAGAAAGAAAGAAAGATAGAAAAAAAGAAAGAAAGAAAGAAAGAAAGAAAGAAAGAAAGAAAGAAAGAAAGAAAGAAAGAAAGAAAGAAAGAAAGAAAGAAAGAGAAAAAGCAATCACAGTAATATGTCAATCTTTCAGAAGCAGAGAACAGAACTGTGGTTACTAGAAGCAGGAAAGGAGGAGGAAGAGGAGGAGTAGCAAGAAATCGGTTATTGGACACAAAGAATGATTATGTTTTGTAAAGATGAATATGCTAATTATCCTGATTTGATCATTACGTATTATACACAGTATTGATAGTTAACTCTGTACCCCACAAATATGTATAATCAATTATGTTTCAATTAAAAATAGCTTTTATTTATAAAGCGATACATAAATCTGCATATATCATCTAATTTAAAGTTCATTTATTCATTCAAGAAACACTTGCCAAGTGTTTGGTCTATGCCGAGCACAATTTTAGGCACCACTAACAGTTCCATGAGATAGGAAACTAGGTATTCTTTCTTCACAAATGACTTGATTCAGACTCAGAAAAATCACATGATTTGCCTAAGATCACACCGAGTCATTTGATGACAATGCAAGGACAAGAACAACAGCTCCTGGATCATGGCCAAATGTCTTCTTATCCACCCTTTCTGTAAACTATACATATTTTTTATCCAAACTATTCAAGTTGCTTTATTTGAAAAATAAATGTTACCCAGTCTCTGGATTCTCTGCTGCTGTTCTCTGTACTCTATAATTCCTATACTATATTTTTAAAAGACACTCAGAAAAGAAAAAATATAGCTAGAGAACTAGCTCCAGTTAGTTAACATCACAATTAGAAAGAAAAAAAAAAGGTATGGTCTCTTAATGAAAACAAAAAAAGAAAGGAAACAAGAAGGGCCTGAGCAAAGGATCTTAAAAACCCAAGTGCCTTTGGCACCTGTAGAAAACAAGTCACTCGACTCTTCTCCCAGCACAAAGATGATGTTGGCAGTGGCTTCTGACCAGCCTTCCCCTCTTCCTACCAGAGCATCCATTTCGTTTAATTTCACAAACACTTGCAATATACCAGGCACTGCTGTAAATGCTTTACAAACAAGTATTACTTTAAGAAGTCACCAAACTGCTCAAGCATCATTTCAAACACATCATCCTCGGAAATCTGTAATGCTTCCAATTGCCTCTCAAATTAGAAACTCTTTATCTAGAATCTCAAACATGAGAATGCACCAGAAATTTCTTTGCAAAGTATGAAATTCAATACAAGTGGTAGGCTCAGCAGCTCTACTACCCAAGTTGATAATTCCTTCCACTACAGCTTTTCTTCTCTGCTCTAGGCAAGTAAACACTTTCACTACTTTTCACCAAATTTCTCTCCTCCCATCTCTGTGCATTCATATATGCTAATATTTCCTCAAACTGTTTGGGCTCAGTAAATTTTAGAGATCCTTCTTGTAAAAAGAACATAACACATTTGAGAAACTGAGGCTCTTTGAAGTCATCTAGTCCAATTTTCTTAAAGGTAAGAAAACTAGGACCTAGGACATTAAAATAATTTTCTCACTAATTAACAGAAGAACTGGAACTGGACACTGACTTCTAATCTTGGGCCATTTTAATAAAGAGAAAATTGAGCACATCTTGATGAACAAATAAGAAATCTAAGCACAGTTGTATCTATATAGCACAATTTTTAATTTGGTCAAAATGGATTTATTGCCAAGTAAAAATAATTTTTCCTTTAAGATGATTTGTAATTTTCACTTTCTTTTTAAGAATTTCTACACTACGCTTGGTAGCAGAATTGATTTATGTGCTGTATTTCATATTGATCCAAAAGAACACTGCCAAGGTCTACTTTAATCTATAATTAAAGAAGAAAGTCTCCAAAGCCATTCCCTAAGAAGTTAATTTCTGGCAACACATACGCTGCTCTTTCACAATCAAATACAACAGTTTAAGGATGTACTTTATTCTTTTCACCATTTCTACTAAAATAGTGTTTAAAACAAACATTTAGTCATTTGAAATAACCTTTCACATTTATATGCCCTCAGGTATTGCTTAAGAATCTCTCCGGTTGACAGAAAAAGGCAATTTCATTGTAAATTTTTCACCTTATTTTCTCTTCTGTTAGGTTAAGTGCTTTCAGAATTTTTTTTTTTTTCATAACAGCCAGTTTAAACTCAGCAATCACGTTCTTTCTGACACAAAGAGCCTCAGTGACCACACATTAAGGAAAGGTTGAGCAGAAACATACAATCTGACACTCATCAAAGGAGTGATGACATTGGATGGAATTTGGTGAAATTAAAGAAGCAACACCCTCACCTCCCCAGGGCAGGAGCCCACTTCCAGCTACACAAGATTCCCACCCTGGTTGGAAGCCCACGGGAAGCTTGTACCATGCCATAGCTACTGTGAGGCTGCCCCAACACCACAGCGTTGCCCTCTTTGCTCTCTTTGAATGTGCCCCTTCTCAAACCCTCCCCTCCACACATTCTCGCTCATACTCTCTGTACCTCCATTTCTGCCCTAGCTCACATCTCTTCCCATTCTCCTCTCTCTCATTTTCTCCCTTCTCTTTGTCTTCACTTCCTTCTTAGAATCATGGCACCGTGGAGTTGGAACCTAACTTAACTTTTCTCCGACCTCTGAATCCTCTCTAGAACATTCCCTCCCAATGACTGTCCAGCCTCAATAGTTAGAAATCCCTTTCCTTCTTAAAGCCAACACCTGTCTTCCTGAATCTTTCACCCTTTGGAAACCACTGCCACATCACAGACCCAGTTCTCAGCCTCCTGAGTCTACAGTTAACAAGTAGAAATCCCTCTTTACATGACAACCGAGACGCCAGTCACCTCTCCAGACTACACATCCCACTTGCAGGGCTTCAAGTTTCTTCACTTCTCATTCCCCTTGAGACCAACCCCCTCACCAGAATGTACACAAAACCTCACAGACATCAAAGCCAGTTTTGCTGTCTCCTTACATGAACTCCCACTATTTAACCTTAATCACTTTTGCTTCTCTGAATTCCCATTCTTAGAGTTTGGGCCTTGTAATGTTGGACTTGAAATGATTTACAAATCACCAGTCTTATCTTGTGTGCTGGGCATATTCCCACAACAAGGGTACCAACTCCTTGAAGGCACAGACCATGATTTAGTCCTTCTTATGTCGCCCAGAGCAAAGCTTGTTTCACATGAGGAGCCTCTCACCTACTCCCAACTGTCTCATCAGCCAGTCGCTGACATTGTCAGCTCAGGGTCTCATGCTTTGGCTCCTGGTGTACATATTCCAAGAAGGAACAAGGCTCTCTTTGCTCTGTGGCTGGTATGGGGAAATCTGCTTCTTCCCAATTCTAGTCAATAAGTTTTATCTGGACCAGAAGTTTATATACCTGGCTGTGTGGCAGAATAATCAAGGGAAGGTTTTCTAAAAATTCAGATTCCCTGGCCTCACCACTGACCTCCTGAATTAATCCCTCCAGGGGTGGGATCTGGGATGTTGTATTTAAGGCACTTTCCCCATGTGACTCCCATGCAACCTACCTACTCAACAATATTTGGAAACCTCCAGATCATTTTGCCTCTAGTGATAAACCCAGTTTATGTTTGTAAGTCATTTATTTATGGAAATAATACTTCCTTAACTCAGTAGTAATGATATTCCAGTGCAAGAGGTTTGTAACAAGGGAGAAGGAAGCAGGACAGGTCAGAAGCAGACGGAACCCGAAGAAGGCTTTGGCAAGAATCGCCCAAGTATGTTATCACAGCAGGAGGCCAATGGAGGACCAAGGGATTGTTTTATTCATCCTGGTTCTAAAGTTATACTGAAGACAGAAATGGAGGCAGCTGAGAGACAAAAACTAGGGCCAGGGCAGGTAGAGCAGGTTCCACAGGAAACATGTAAAGCAGAGAGAGTGAGATGACTATGTCCACATCTTTCCCATCTTTACTGGCCCTGTGGCCTTGGCCAGGTTCATTCTCTTGTTCATGAAATGTGTAAAAGAGAGCTGTGAAGATTAAATGAGAAGATGTCTGAAAAGTGCAAAGGAAGTGTCTGGCAGATGTGATTTCTTCTCCACTCAGATCTAAGATGCTGCTCCATCCTCAAGACCCCAGCTGCTATGGGTCAAGTATGGCCCCTGACAGTTCATGCATTGGAAACTTGATCTCCATTGTAATAGTGTTAAGAGGGTGGGAAATCTTCTTATGGTATTTGAAAGGTGGGGTCTTTGAGAGGTGATTAGATTGTGAGGACTGTGCCTTGTAAATAGATTGATCCATTCATGGAGTAATGGGCATGGTTCTGATGGCTTCATAAGGAGAGCAAGTGAGAAGGTCAGCTCTCTCTTGTTCTTGTGAGTCTCACTACATGATACCCTGGTGACCACAAGATTCTGTAGAGTTTCCACTAAGAAAGCCCTCACCAGATGCACCCCCTGGACTGTGGACTTCCCAGTCTCTGAACTGTAATAAATAAACTTTATTTCTTTATAAATTACCCAGTTTGGGGTATTTTGTTATAAGAAACAAAAACAGAGTAATTCACCAGTGAAGAACGACTGTGTGTTGCAGCACACACTATATTAGCCAAACTTAAGAGAATATCAAAACAGATTTCAGGAAAACAAAACGTAAGACCCCGCACACACATTTCTTCACTTTTCTAAACCTGATATTTAGAAATTGAGAAAGTTAGACTTTATATTGGGTCAAAGACTTTGCTTATTCCTTTTCATCAGCTGTTAGCATTGGGGCTGCAGGCTTGCCTTATGTCTGTGCAAACTTGTATTTAGTGCTTCCAAGATGACCATTGAAAAGGTATTCACTTGCCCTCTTAGTGCTACGTTTTAACTAAAGGCTTAGTAAAAACAACTGAATTAATGCCAACTGCGTTAAATACCACACACGATTATTGTGAAAGCACATTACACACATTATTTTATTCAATCCTCTGTAAGTTAGATGATATTATTTTTCCCATTTTATAAATAAGGAAGCTGAGGCTCAGAAGCATTAAATAAGTGGCCCACAACAACACATCGGGAAAGGCATTCTAGATGGAAGCATTAGCAACAGTGCATGAGAGAAAAATCACACTGTGGATGGGGAACATAAAAGATTAGTTTGGTTACAGCATCAGACATGCAAGTAGTGGGAAGCAGGTCAAAAGGGAGGTTAAGGTTAGATCTCTTCTCCCTTTAATTTGCTTTCTGGGAAAAATCAGATCATGACTCCCCAAACAGCCAAGGTTGAATGAATTTTTACTTTCTGACCTCTTTAAAAGAGGTGAGGAACATTCACTTCCCATCTCTTTGTGTCTTCATTTCTTTAGCTGGGGTTGGGCATAACTGGCAACATAGTATACAGTTTCAAAGCGCAGATTCAGGAGCCAGATAGGCTGGATTCAAATCTGGCCTCCACTACTTACTAGCTGTGTGATGTTGGGTAAGTTTGCATCCTCCTGCCCCAATACTCTATAAAATGATCATGATAAAGTACTTCATAGCATTGTTCTGAGGACTTGAGATGATATGAGTTAAAGCACATAATAACTTGCTTGGCACATGACACTCAATAAACACTAGATTATTGTTTTTGTCATTAATTTTGCCTACTTCATCTGGTTTCCCTCGCTCACAAGCTTAAGGTATATTTGTATATGCCTGGGCAACACTCAAAATATTTAACAACCAGGATGGTTTAGGCACTGGCCAATCAGAAAAGACTGGCCGTGATAACATATATGTATACCGGTATGCTGGCTGAAATATCAGCCCCAGCAAGGTGGAAATTTTTGAAAGAGACCATCAACATTAAAACAGACTATTTACACAAGCAAATTAAAGAGGAAATTTAAATGGATGATTGTATAAAAACATGTGTATATACATAACAGAATACTACTCAAGCCATAAAAGAGAATGAAATTCTGCCATTCACAGCAACACGGATGAGCTTGGAGAAAATTATGTTAAGTGAAATAAGCCAGGCACAGAAAGAGAAATACTGCATGTCCTCACATTTGGAAGTTAAAAAGTCGATCTCATAAAAGTAGGGAGTAGAATAGTGGTTACTAGAGACTAGTAAGTGAAGCGGGGAGGAGGAAATGGGGACATAGTGGTCAATGGACACAAAATTGTACGGAGATAGGAAAAAATAAGATTTCGTGTTCTACAGCAATATAGGGAGACTACAGTCAATAAATTACTGTATAATGTCAAGTAGCTGGATGGGAGGGTTTTGAATGTTCCCAACACGTGGAGGTGACAGATGTTCGAGGTGATGGATATGCTAATTACTCTGCTATGATCCTTGCACACTGTATAAATGTACCCAAATAGCACATCGTACTCCATAAATATGTATAATTATCATGGGCCAATTATGAAAAAATAAACTAAAAAGAAAAACATTTTCAGAGACAGAAGTATATTAGAGGTTAGTAGAAACTGGGGGGAACAAATGATGGGAAGTTATTGCTTAATGAGTACAGAGTTTATGTTGAGGATGATGAAAAAGTTTTGGAAATAGATACAGGTGATGGTCACATGGCATTGTGAATGTAATTAATGCCATGCAATTGTATGTTTTAAAATGCTGAAAATGGCAAACCTCATGTTATATATATTTTATCACAATAAAAAAATAAATTCTTAGTAAATATAAGAAGCATCAGCTTATTGTACAAATGCAAACTATACACTGGGGGGTAAAGGGGAATTAGAACTAACGTTTTATTTTAAAATAACAGTTATTTTAAAAACTCACCTATTAGAGTCCTTTGAATGAGTAAATATCCATGGACCTCAAAGGAAGCAACAAGTATAATAAACATTTGGGTGATGGATATGCTAACACTGGTTTGACTATTCTACAATGTATACATGTATCAAAATGCCACACTGTACCCTGTAAATATATGCAATTATTATTTGTCAATTTAAAATAAAATAAAACTTTTTTAAAAAGATATTATCTGAAAGCGTTCCATGGCAAAGACTATATCAAGCAATAGTAACAACAATAATAACAGAACATACCATGAGTCCAAGCAGGATAGGGAGAGGAATATTTTTTGGTGGACTGAAAATTATATTAGAGCAACACATTAAAAAAGGAAAGAAAGAAACAGATACTTCTGTGGGGAGAAAAAACAACAATGGAGCGGTCCCACAGAACTTTATTATTTAGCATTATTATAAGAGATTTGGAAAAGCAATACAGCCAGATTTGCAGAAGATATCATGTTCTTCCAGGCAGTGAAATGTTAAGCCAATAGGAAAAAATCATGTGAGTGGAATGAAAATTGGTGAGTGAATTTTAATGTGGACCAGTATTAAAGACGTTGTTTAAAGAAAATGAACTCAAACATACCTATAAGTTGATGAAGTCCAGGCTGTGATTAGACAGAAAAGAAATCCAAGAATCATTACAGACTAAAAATATTTCTAAGACAGCAACTCAGTATACTTGTCTTGACAAAAACCTGAAAAAACATTGGAAAATATTAGTAAAGTCTTGAAAACAATAAAGTATTACCCATTCTTACATAAAAATACACCATCTGAATCAAGAATACTGTGTGCACTTCTGCATCTTATTAAGGACATAATGGCTCTAAAAAAGGTCCAAAGTAGGAAACCAACAAAGCAAAGGAAAATGGTAAAATATTGTATTTGAGGAGGACTTCAAGTACAAAGACTTGAGTTTAAAGAGAGTACTGAATTGCTGTAACAGTGGTGGGTAGATCACTTTTAATTCATCATGTTTTTTAATTCATGGCATTCTGTCATCAGCATTCTTGTCACATTCTTCTCATCTATTTTTCGCCTTCATCTCCAGCTCCACTCCCACTCTCCTTAATGCCCATAGGTATACACCTGGGCTTCCCAACTGTGGCACTACTGACACTTTGGACTAAATCATTTTGTTTTGAGGGTTGTCCTGTGCATCACAGAACGTTTAGCGGCATCTCTGTCTTCTACCCAGTAGATGCCAGTAGCACCTTATAGTGAGTTGAATTGCTTCCCTCTCCAAAAGGTATATTCAAGTCCTAACGCCTGGTACCTGTAATGTAACCTTACTTGGAAATAGGGTCTTCGCAAATGTAATTAACATATAAGTTAAGATGAGGTCATACTGAACATGGGGGTGCAGATATCTCTGTGAGAGACTGATTTTATTTCCTTTGGATATATACCCAGAATTGAGATTACTGGACTGTGTGTAGTTCTATTTTTAATTTTTTGAGGGACCTCCATACTGTTTTCTATAATGGCTGTACCAATTAACATTCTTACTAACAGTATACAAGGGTTCTCTTTGCTCCACATCCTCACCACTTGTTACCTCTTGTCTGTTTGACAATAGTTATCCTAACAGGTCTGAGGCAATATCTCTTTGTGGTTTTGATTTGCACTTCTTTGGTGATTAGTGACATTGAGCATCTTTTCATATACTTGTTGGCCATTTGTACGTCTTCCTTGGAAAAATGACTATTCAGGTACTTTGCCCGTTTTTGAATCAGGTTATCTGGTTTTTGATTGTTTGCTATTGAGTTGTGTTAGTTTCTTATATTTTTTGAATATTAATCCCTTATCAGATATACGGTTTGCAAATATTCTCCCATTTTGTAGGTTGCCTTTTCATTTTATTCACTCTTACATTGCAGCACTATTCACAATAGCCGCAATATGGAATCAGCCTAAGTGTCCATCCACAGATGAATAGATAAAGAAATATGATATATGTATATACAATGGAATATTATTCAGCCATAAAAAAGAAGGAAATTCTACCATTTGCAACAACATGGATGAACCTGGAGGACACTATGCTAAGCGAAATTAGCCGAACACAGAAAGACAAATAGCAGATGAACTTACTAACGTGGAATTTTTAAAAGTTGAACCGTTAGAAACAGTAAAATAATTGTCAGGGGCTGGAAGGTGGGAGAATGGGGGAGATGTGAACCAAAGAGTGCAAACTTTCAGTTGTAAGATGAACAAGTTCTGGGTATCTAATGTACAGCATGGGTGGTGATAGACATGTTAATTAATTTGATTATAATCATCATTACACAATGTGTATGTACTTTTATATCAAATCATCCCATTGTACACCTAGTATATATATGATCTTTATTGGTCAATTAAAAAAAAAGACATACATAAAAGGCAAAAAAAGATAAGGTCATACTGGAATAGGGTGGGGCTCTTAATCCAGTATGGTAACCTTATAAAAAGAGGAAGAGACACACAGACAGACACACACATAGAGGAAAATACCATACAAAGACACAGACACATGGAGGGAATACAGCTGTGAGACAACAGAGGCAGACTTAGTTATGCAGTTGCAAGCCAAGGAACACCAGGGATCCCCAGTAACATCCTAACGCTAAGAGAGCACAGCCCTGCTAAAACCTTGATTTCCAATTTCTAGCTCCCAAAACTATAACAGAATAGATTTTGTTTTAAGCCGTCCAGTTTGTGGTAACTTGTTATGGCAGCTCTGGAAATTGCTACACACATCCCCAGTTGCAACAACCAAAAATGTCTCCAGACATTGCCTAATGTCCCCTTGGGGGCAAAATCACCCTGGTGGAGAACCACTGGTTTGAGGGACATGTAAGTGAATTTCTTTTATATTTCTAGGGGTGGAATTGCCAGGGCAACTATATTTTGATTTCTAACTTTGCCCATTTGACTGGCATAGAATAGTATCTCTAAATCTTAATTTGTACATATCTTCATATACTTGTTAGCATTTGGCTTCCCCATGTATAGGTTCCGATTCATAACCTTTATCCACTTTTCTGTCAGATATTCTGCCTTTTCCTACTGATTTCAAGGGTTCCTTGAATATTCTTGACAGTCATATCTTCTTCTCCTGGTCACTCCCTCAACTGTTAACTCTATCAATTTTTCCCTCTTTTAGATTTAAGGTTACTAAGTGAGAAGTCCTTTCCAAACCAAAGATGTTTGCCAACATTTATTTCTATTAGTTTTAAAATTTTTATACCTGGGTTTTTAGTAATCTATAATTTACCTTTGTATATAGTAATTGTTGGAAATCCAGCTTTACTTTTTTCCATGTAGGGAGCAGATTTTCTCAGCCCCATCAACCAAACAATTGATCATGCCCCATTGCTTTGTAGTGCTGCCTTTGTCCTATATCAAGTTCCCAAATACATAATTCTTTTTCTGTGCTTGCCACTGTTGTCTATTTAAGTGCCACACCACACTGCTTTTATTGCGATTAGTTTAGTGCACATTTTCACATCTGGTAAGATATGTTCCTCCTCATGCACTTCTTTGTTTCAAAATCATCAATTCAATACAGACTTAGTATTCCAACATATAAACTTAGAATAAGTTTTTTTGTGTTCTCTGAATTCTACTGGAATTTTAAGTTAGAATTTCATTTAATTTGTAGGTTAATTTGCAGAAAAGTGATAAACTTACAATGTTAAGATAGCCAACCATGATTGTCATGTTTTTCCAATTATTCATATTTTCCTGACACCCTTCATTAGAGCTGAACTTGGAATTTAAAAGGCACCATCTAAATAATAAAAGGAATGTAATTTGAGAATATATTTCATTAAAGTGCTTTTTATATGTCTAATAAACTAATAAAACTCATTATCTTCTACATATAGTGATGTCTGAAACTATACATAAGTTAGGATGTTTCTCCCACTAGCACTTGGACTTTCTCGAGGGCTGGGATTATGTCTCACTCATTTGCATTTTCCCAGTGCCTGGCACAGGACGTGGCATATGAAAGGAATTCTTAGTCAGCTAAGAGAAACTGAGAGTGTGGCAGAGTATGTGCTCTTAGAGGTTAATTCCATAGAGGAAATCTTGCCGTCCGATATTGTGCCTTCTGTGCTTTTGCCAGGCAGAATCATGGATTTCATATACCAGGATTCTGTGGTGTAATTCAGTCAGAGAAATACTATGCCAATAGGAAACTGCTCCAAGACCTAGGCCTCTAGAACCATATTCTCTTAAGGAAAGCAGCTACATATAACTCTGGAAAGAGAGCCGCAAGAGAAGCTGCTTCTTACAAAGAAAGAACAAAAGTCACACATTGAGGGAAGGAGAAAGGGAGTGTTAAACCTGGGAGCCCCTCTCTGCTAAGAATCTGTTCATTCTGTGGTTAACAGAGGGGAAGGAGAACTCACTTTCTGAAATGTTGTTCAGAATTCCAGAACTTATTAATACGTGTGTGGTATTACTGAGTGGTGGGAGATACAGTCTTCCCTCCCTTCTTCCCACTCACTCCAGTCCCAGTATCATAAACCATGCATAGTACTTCCCTCTAGGGTTTCCTGCCAGTTGGTTACCACACTGGACATTTCCAGTGTGTCCTGAGCCCACTGTGTACTTCCATGCTTTTGCTTAAGTCCGCCCTTCTATCTGGAAGGCCCTCCCCTTCCACTCCATCTCCTGTCAACCAGGCAAACTCCTATTCGTTCATCAAGACCCAGCTCAAATGGTATCTCCTCTGTAACTTTCCCTTACCTGCTCATCGTCACAGACAGAGTTCATTGATCCTTCATTTGTGTTTCCACAGAACTATATGTATTTCCCTGTTATTATATATTTCCCTACTTATCTCAAGGAATTTTAGTTAATTGTTTAGTTTATGTATAACATTCTTAAAATTGTGCTGGGTGCATGGTAAGGACTATGTAAGCATTAGATATTATTATTTTTATCATTGTTAATATTATCATTACAGTCTGTATGTATGGTTCTCCCACTAGCACTTGGAGTTTCTCGAGGGCTGGGACTGTGTCTCACTAGTTTGCATTTTCCCAGTGCCTGGCACAGGATGTGGCATACAACAGGAATTCAAAACCTGTTCATTGAATTAAGTTCCCTTATGGGACTGAGAACTGCCATGTCCAGAGCTGGGGCATGGTGCTAATTCCGACCTCTCCAAGCTTATTCATCTTGAACTAAACGTTCGGCTGCTCTGCCCCTCAAGTGCTATAGTCATAGTTGGGTGCTGTGGCCATTGCTAGAGAAATCATTTGGAATAACTGAAATATACGCAATCTATAGTGTACAAGAAAATCATGCCTAAAGGCCTATCAGAACTCATCTTCAATGGGAAAAGAAACCATTTACTTTCTACACGTTCGCTGACAGCACATCTGAACAGTCTTTGCTACTGAAATGCAATAAAGTTTGCTGGCTTTATTTGCGGCAGGTGAATAGTTGGATATTCACGGTTAACTTATCTTTTCCTAAAATCAATTGTGCTTGAGGCAATGATAGAGGAAATGACTCACATGCTCCCAAACAATATCCACAATGAATTTTTTTTTAATTTGGAAAGAATTTAATCTTTCTTCCCAACACCAGTCATGTTTATGACCTAAGATGTCAATATATCATGCTTTCAACTCAATTTTCTGCTGAAATTAGCTTATTGCCCTTTTTTCAATTCGATTCTGTGGAACTAGTCTTGATGTTATTCTGGGAGAAAAAATTCTCATCTAGAGATCCAAATCATATTTAGATGAGTTATAAACATGAGCCAGCTTGCCTGCCAGAAATGCAGTCTTACAACTACACAAAGGGCATAGAGTGCATATCTTGACACTTCTCAATGAAATTACGAACATTTTCATCCACCTAAAAGAAATCTGGCTAATTCCCTAAGTGTTTCAGGGAAAAGGGGGAGCTAGGGAGTAGTGCAAGCCAGCAAGTAAAGTCATCTCCACCTGCTTTAACTTCAGAAACAGGCACTTTCCCAATGTCACCCAGTTCCCATTGCCTACTCAGGGAGGATGTCTAGGCATTGACAACACTTGGGTCCAGACTACATGTTTCTCAGCAAATCAAAGTACCCAGAGAATACAAGAACAGGCTAGGATATGGGGGTTAGAAAAAGCCTTGATCCTTCTAGTTCTAGCTCTGGTTCCAGTGCAGTGGCGATGTTGTTCCTAACGAGAACTTCATCGACCCTTGGCTCTTGTAGAATTTCATCTTTCAGGAGCAAGAGGCCAACTCAAGAAGCATTATTATTTCAAACCTATGCCAGACTCTCATTGTCCAAGAAATATTGAAGTCTGCAAAGAACATCCCCAACAGACGGATATCAGAAATCATTCAAATGGTCAAGACTAAAGCTGTCTCTGAGCATCCATTGAATTGATTCTATGTGGACTCAGGATTTTTCTGTAGCATGTAGGGTTTTCCAGCCCTCTTGGGTTCCTTCTCCACTCCCAATATCACCCTGTCCATTCAAATTAGACAGAAGCTTCACAGTCATTAGGATGAGGGGTATCACCCTTCTCTCTCCTAGAAGCTTACCCTGTTACCACCGTAAACCATACACCCCTTGAAAATATTGTTTTCCTTGAACTATGCATCTCATATATATATAAACACATACATATCATATTATTTCTGACTAACTGGATTGAAGCCCTTTTGCTACATTTGAGCATTTGTGTCCCAAGATTACAGGGGGTAAGCCCTAAAAATGATGCAACTGTTTTTTATGAGTCATTATAAGACTCTGGTCAAGGACTGATGATCAGAAGCGAATGGACTTTGAGAGACACAGCATAAGCAGAATAGCCTGGGGCTTAGGAGACAGGGTGAGGAAGATGAGCATTCATCTGACTTCTGCAAAGAAGCTGATAACAATCTGGTACCCCGAGCACTGGTGTTTTGGGGAGCACAAGGAGACAGCTGTCTTGGAGTAGACAACAGTGTGTCCACAATGGGCACTGGTAGTGTAGAGAGTGGCAAGGCTTTCTCAAGCAGCTTTGCATGTGTGATCAGTAGCGGGAGCTGGAGCAAATATCCATTGGTCACTGCATTTGATAGACTAGTTTGTATGCACATGTGAGGCATATCTTTGGAAGTCATAGAAATATCTGTGGGAACACTTTAAGGTGCTAAGTTAATGTCAGGAAAGTTTCCAAAAATCATTTTGATTTGAGAATGAATATAAATGCATTCATATTAATTATAAGTAGTTATAATTACAAATTATATTTAACATTATACAATATACAAGGAATCTTTTAAAAGTTCATGGAAAGATTTGTATTATCTTTTAATTCCATCTTCAACAAACTTTGTGAAATACCCACAAATATTATGCATATATAATATAAATAATTGTCATCACATGATAAGACCAGGAGACAGTTAGGTCACACATCAATTTTGGGCATTCCTTGGTAGTTTTTACCCATTAGGATGACAGAGGGTGTTTTTTTCCACACTTAGCAAGAATCCTTGGAGATTTGGCCAACTCTAAATATTGCAAATATATCCCCAAATATTTCAGTTGACATATGCATATAGCCCCATATCATATAATATGATCATTTGATATATATGCCATAACTTCTCAACACTAAGGAGGCAACTCATGATTTCAAAATAGACATTTAAATTATTCCTGATAGTAATTAATAATGTGATGGACTCAAGAGGAGATGATAATTCATGAACTCAATTTAGAGTGGCATCTTGGGGATTCTTTGACACTAAGAGCAGATCTATCCTATCTCAATCCATAACAGCTAAAAGATAATATGTCATGGGATTGTTAGCAAGATTTAAATAATTCAAAAGAACTAGTCTCTTGGGATATGATGGAAGAATTAAGTTTAACCTTATTTTAAAGCAAGTCATAAAATCTGCTTTTGAGTCTGCCAAGGTGGATGACAAATCCATTTAAAATCTAACAATCTAGTAGCTTTTATAGCCAAAAAGTTGATATAATCCCCATAGTCTCTGCCAAAAAAAAAATCCTATTTACTTTTGGAATGAAAGATTTGTTAGAATGGGACAAATGAGAATCAGGGAGACAGGAGAAAAGGCTGCTGCTTTTAATCACATGGGATGACGAGGGTAAACTAAATCTGTTTGCTAGAGGTCAGCTCTGGGGGACTCATATTAGCAGCACATCTTAAAAAATAATAATAATGTTCTACCTTCCCAGTCATCTGGTTGTTTCACTCTGGTGTGTTTCATTGATGTGATGAAAGCTCTGATTTCACCTACCTCTCTGTGTCTGAGATAAACTCCACCCTCAGTTGTAAACTTCCTGGCTTACCAAAGCTCAGAGAAGAGATATGGAAATGGACCTTATGAGACAGGAATTTATGGACCTTTTATGAAATACTGAACTATTCAAATTCAAAGTTCCTAACATACTAATAGGGACAATAGTTGTGCAAATAATGGATAAAGGTAGTTGAAAATGAATTGGAAATGAGGGAATGAGCTAAAAGAGAAAGAAAAGATAAAGGATTTTGCTTTAGTCATGCTGTAGGTGAGAGTCATGAAGGTAGTTAACTACTAGAAATAGGAGATATATGAATAAAGGCTGAGAAAGAGATCAGAGCCAAAAGTCTTGATTTGGAAGTCCTCTGCATGGAGGCTGGTTGAATCCAAAGAATGGATAAGATTTTCTTTCCAGAGATGATAGAATAGAAAAAAAAAAAAAAAATAGAATCAAAAGCCATCAATTGTGCCTTGGGAGAGAGAGGAGGTGGAGGGAGAGAATAGCATGGTGTCATTGCTGCTGATGATGTAAAGACAATGTTTCCCATGACTGAAGAAGGTACTGCATTAATGTGCCTAATGTTTAAGGGCCAAGGAATTAATTTGTACTGGCACTAGTCCTCGCAAAGGACATAGGGACATAGAAGTGGAGTCCCAGGATACTCATGGTCAGAAGTTAATGAAGTATGAGAAAAAATAGATTGATCCAAGACAGAAACCAAGCTGAGTCAAAAAATAATAATAATAATAATAAGGAAAGAGAGAAAAGAAAAGAAAGAAAGAGAAAAGAAACAGGAAAAGTGGAGAAGGGAAGAGAAACGTAAAGATGAAACTTAGAAAAAAATCACAGATCCTGGGCAGATTGGGGTCATGACCACTAGAACCAAACGCAATCTGGAGGTGTCAGTGAGATCTGCAATGATACCTTACGGTCCAGGGCAGCCCAGCCTTTGTGTGAACACAGTCCTGAGGGCTTCACAGGACACCAGACACAGTGGGTAAGAGCACCAGCTACAGCATCAGATTGACTTCAAGTAAAGTCCTGGATCTGACACTTACACCCCTGTGACTTCGGAATAAGTACCCTATCCCTCCGAGTCTCAATTTCCTCATCTATAAAATGAAGATGATAATAGTGTATATATCATAGAATAATAGTAGGAATTTAATGAGATAATTATGGGAAGCAGTTAGCACAGTTCCTAGCACATAGTAAATGCTCAATAAAGCTATAAAACATCCTAAGCCTTACTAATTACATTTCCTCACTCTGAGAACCAAATTTGTATCAAGGCAGTTTGGGAGAAGCTATCATAAATAAGCTTTGTGATGTGCTGAGCCATAACTTTCATTTCCCAATACTCATGAAGTAGGACACATATCCACCAAATCCTTCTAGGTTGACGAGGACAGCCTATTTTGCCTGAGCCTTGCTATAATAAGCAAAAAGGAACTATCTGTGTCCTTTGTCCTGGCAGGTTAGTTCTACAGTGGGAAACCTGATAATAAGTAGGGCACTGAAAAAGTTATAAATTTCCCCAAAGATGTCATTACTACCTTCCAGAAAGACTGGGAGCCAATATGAAAATCAGACCTATTATGGCTAGTCATTAGTTCCCAAAAACAGGAGCGTACTTCTAGGGCCTTGGGCTTTTATTTGGATAACAATTCATTGGCTTATATATTAGCTTTGTGGAAGGATATGAGGAAAAATAATCACATTCTACGGATACTGAAATGGAGGCTCAATGAGGTTACAGGATCTGCCCAAGAACCCATAAAGTAGTAGGTATTGGTAATGTTTTCTTGAGGTCCAGCACATTTGAACACCCTCGCTATGTTCAGAAAATCTTCCAAGTCATACCTCCCCAAGGTGGAACACATAAAAATCCTGGGGAAAAGAGGTGGAGGAAAGGGATCACAATGTCACGATACTCTAACATCCTTTGAAGCTAACACATGGACATGTGCCCTGGAGTCTCTATGAGACTAAGATTCAGAAGTGAGAAACCTGACTTTTTAAAAAAAATACTCTGTGAGGAACCCATTTTTTTGTTGTTGTTTGTGGATGACAGCAAAGACATCCAGATTTGGGGGCTGGGAACAATCACAAGGCCAAGTTTCTGGTGCATAAGTGGCATTGGTCCTTGGGAAAGTACTAGTGGTTCTACTGAGGCATGGTTTTTGCACATTGTTCCTGGGAACCTAGATCCACCCTGCTTCTCCAGTCGGCCAATGATTCTATGAGCTTACCAATAACCTTTTAAAAGCTCTTTTTCTGCTTAGTCAGCCACAATAAGCTTCTGCTGCATACTTCTAAGAAAGTTGATTGACTGAATCAGTACTTGAACCTAGAAAAGTCACACTACTTCTAACGTAGGGGTTTTCTTTGGGTAAATTTCAGTGTCTGATTTTTCTTCAAAAAGGGCTATCTGTTTATGGTCTCAGTGATAGCTCTTAGTTCACCAGAATATACCATTCCCCAACAATGCTGAATAAAGTAAGAATTTATTATAATTTGCTTTGTGTTGGAAAAGCCAGCCTATGACTGAGCAAATTGTGCCAAAGTAGCTAGCTAGTTTTGTTCTAAAGTCAGTCAACTTGACAGGGGAAAAAAATCAGTCAAAATAAGTTCAATTGTTCCACAGCATATGACCAATATATTCTCCTGGTTAATTAAATTATTCTCTTTTCAACCAGTTGTAGCAATGAAAAAAGACATACCCTTAAAAATTATTCCCTTACTGAAAATATGACATTCCCAGAATGTGAAAATGTAGAGAGTTATGGGCAATAACCTATTCCCTGAGAAAGGGGAATTGAAAAGATGCCTTTTCCTTCTGTCAACACCATATTGGATCTCTAGGCAAAACAAACAACGTATCAGTGGAACCATTTGAAAACACTGAGAAATTTAACCCTAGCCACTCCTCTACTATCTCCATAAACTCTTCAGCAATTTTCTCTAAAGAAAACACAAGGGAGGGCTGGCTGGTTAGGTCAGTTGGTTAGAGCATGGTGCTGATAACACCCAGGTCAAGGGTTTGGATCCCCGTGCTGGCCAGCCACAGAAAAAGAAAATCTACATCAGAATTATATTTTAATTTTTATTTTAAATGAAAAAAAAAAAAACCTCTTTTTACTTGAAAAACATTGTAAGAAAACACATACATAGACAAAGTAAAAAATTCATCTGACGTTTTTTAGAACTACTTGGAATTTTTGTGACATTACACCACCTTCATGTCAAGGAAGCCCAGGACACTTTTTCTGGAAGCCCCACCCTTAAGAGATTCCCTTCACCCATAGTGGATTCGTTCTGCAGTTTAGCGTGATCTCGGTGTCATCTTTCAACAACATTTCTCTGGGCTGAAAATCGTTGTTTATTTTGCCCCCCAGACCAAGGGGTTTACCAACCCCAACTTGCCCTGGACCCCAGCACCATCCCAACTCCCCACACACACCAAGAATCACCTTTTCCTTCACCAAAATGGGTCGGAAGCCTTTGCAGAAAAACTGTGTCTTTTGAACATTTTTGAGTCTTCTTTAAATATCACCTAAAATTCAAAATAGATCAAATACCACATCTAAACCCCGATCAAAACATGAGACAATGTATTGCTTGGTTTTCCACACGGTGCACAGGTTCCAGTCACACACACATACCCCCGCTGAGAATCACCAAACAACCAAAGAATAGTAGCGCGCCTGTGTCCGAGGCTAAGCTGTGCTCTAACTGGACGGTAATTTAGGGCAAGTCTCTACTTCTCTGGACTCCCTTTACTCAGCTGTAAAATAATAAGGCTAAAACAAGTTCTCAAATATTTTGTTTCTATAGTATATTATTTACTATAAAACTATTCATTTTGTTTGTATTTACATCTATCCTAATCTAAGACAAGTGTTTATAGTCATTTCAGAAAAAGTACAGGTATTGATTCTTCATATTCACAGATAAGCAGTTCAAAGTGACCTAGATTTTTAGGATTTTGTCCCATAATCCTAGCATGAAGAACCAAGGACTGAAAACCACCATTTCTGGATCCCAAAGTAGAAACAAATACCCCACATTTTCCAATCTTTGACACAGCCTTGGCCATAAACCGTCATAACCAGATTACGGCCCTGAGTTTTCCAGAAGTGTTACAAACTGATTCACAATTATTCCAAGTAAACCTTCAGAGTCTTTACCATTGGTTTCTCCGTGAATACATCTGGGATTGTAGACAGCACAGGAAATAATGACATTCACTCCTCACATTGATCTGGTGGCTGGAGCAGGAGAAATCAATACACATTACTGCAGTGATTTGCTGAACTTTTCATTCGAAGAAATCAGCTTCTATTTAGGCTGAAGAAAAAATATCTACCATCTTTAAAAGAAGTTTGAGGACTGGAAAGAATATTCAAGTCCCAAAGAAAGTCAACGCTGAGGAAATTAGTCTTAAAAGTAGGGTAATCAAGTTATTTGAAAGGTTCATGACCTGTTCTTCCTGCACTAGAAGACCCGCAAGTGGAAGTGATGGTCTCCAGGTTGAAAAGCATCACAGCATTATAAGGGCTCTCAAATGGGAGCTGTTTTTTCTCCAACCTACCACCAGCAAGTAAAAGTATAACATAAGCATCACCCTCATTTCCACTGTTACTTCCAGACTTTACTCTTCCACCCTATGCAAAAGTCCCTTGAATCATCTCATTTTCCCCCTAAGAAACATCACTAGTGCTAGTGCTGTGGTCTGAATGTCTATGTCCCTTCAAAATTCATACACTGAAACTTAATCCCAATAAGATAGCATTAAGAGGCATGATCTTTGGAAGGGATTAGGTCATGTGGGCTTTGTCCTCATGAATGGGATTGGTGCCCTCATAAAAGAGGCCTGAGGAAGCTTGTTTACCCCTTCTGCCATGTGAGGACACAGCAACAAGGCAGCATCTGTGAAGCAGAGAGTCCTCACCAGACACCAGATCTGCTGGTGCCTTGATCTTGGACTTCCCAGCCTCCAGAACTGTGAGCAATAAATTTCTGGTCTTCATAAATTACTCTGTCTAAGGTATTTTGTTATAGCACCTTTAACAGACTAAGACACCTCGTTACCCACCACCTTCTTGATCATGGCCTCGCCTTCACTGACATCTGGTTTACAGTTTTCCTCTCCATTCCTAATACTACTACCGTTCTGGTAGATCTCTACATTAGTATGAACAACCTATGCAGGTCTTAATCACACAGCTCCTTGACTTCTTCAGTACCAGTGACCTTTGCCTCATCTCCACACCAGAACCCAACCCCATGGCTAACTCTGGACCTTCCTGGTCAGCATGCAGAATTGTTCTAGTTCTGAGACTGGACTCTATTATTCAATTCTCTAACCAAAACCTCTGCTCCGCTCCAGATCTCTCACCACCTTATTCCCATCATTCCCATTTTTTGGCTTTACCACTATCTCTAGTACCATGAGCCCTCTGACTTTTCCCAACTAATCACCAACTCCTAGATGCATTGCCTATCCTACTTGTCCTGGTCCCCTATGGACGTGGTCAATCCTGAGAATCACACAGTTAACAGACTTTCTGCCTCACCACACCCTGGATCCATCTGCTCATCTGCTTTTCCTCTCAAGTGTTCAGGAATCTGATTCTAAAAAGTGAAATTGAGAACTTAGCTCTCAGTTTCAACTACCCAAATTTATTATTAAATAAGTGGAATTTTAAGATGAGTTCGATCTTAGAAATAATCTAGTTCAAGTCCCCCTCGATTTACAGATGATGGAACGGAAACCCAAGAAGGTGAAATAACTTGCAAAGGTCACAGAGCTCATCAAACAGCAAGGTTGAAACCAGCTCCCAGCGCTCCTGGCCTCCTGACTCCAAGCTTAATGCTCTTTCCTTTATGCCACATCCCCTCCCCTAGCCAGTCACTCACTGACGATTGTCACACACAAGGGCTTAAATAAAAAACGTTTTGTTCTCTGAGTTATGGGATTTTACACCATCTGTTAATACATTAGAATATATTCTCTGTTTTTTGTTTTATCAAGCACTTCCTTGTCTAGCTGAAGAAAATAACCTTCAAATGCCAATAATACGAGATCATAAACAATCTGTAGTAATTGATGAGCCTACAAATGGTTAATGAATCATGAGACTAATTCCCTGTCACAGGGGTTCTCAATCCCAGTGAGCATCAGCATCACCAGGGGAGATTTTTAACAGGATTTAGGATTCTTTTACCCTCATAGATCTAATATAAACAGCAATAGCATGTGCATATTCTGATCTTAAAAAATATCTCTTTGCAAATAAATAAAATTTATTTTGTATTTATTTCTAGTAGTATAGTTTTGTGCTGAAAACTATTTGTTTTACAGAAAATATAGTACAGAAGTATTTGAATTCCATTTTGAATTTTATAAAACCATTTTAAAATGCAAGGTGTTATTTAATCTGTATTTCCTATCTATCTGGGGGGGGTGTATATTTTTATATATACTTTTTTTTTTTTAAGAAAATGTGAGACAAAATATATAGGTACTGAGACACCCCACCTCCTCCCCAGACCTAAATATCAGAAGCTCTGGTAGTGAAGGCAGGCTATCTTGATATTTTTTAAACTTTCTCAGGTAATTCTGATGCCCATCTAGGTTGAGAAACAACTTTATCTCTTACAGCCACAACTCCAGAGTGTGAGGTGAGTAGGCTCTTTCAATTTCCCACTTCCAAAAAAACAACACAGTCCAGAAACTTCTTGGCATCTGCTACTCTTGAGCTAAAGACTCCCAAACTGAGCATATATAGAAATCAGTCCAAATCCACAGCTCACACCCACTGTTACTTGGATGTGTAATAGCCGTATGGATAAGCTTCTCATAGACATCACGATGTCATTGAATGGGATGTCAATGGCCTCTCACAACATCCCACAATGCTTTTCTATTGCACTTTTCCTGTAACTTTATCTGTGTGACCTTGAGTATGTCAAAACTACTCTGGGACAATATTTCCTCATCTGTAAAAATGAAAAACTTGAATTACTCTTAGTCTAAAATTGTATAGTCCCTCTCTAGCTGTTCTTTCCTTGTGTGCCCTCTAAGGACTTCCCTCCTGGCTTAAATTTTGGTAATACAGACCAGTTACAACCATATTTTACATAGACAAGACCAAATTAAAATACAAGTAATTTTTTGTTGTTGTTGATGTTGTTGTTGCTGCTGTTGTTATTTAGCACTTACAATAGGCCAGGCACTGTGCTAAAATTTTTAAATATTTTGTCACATCTAATCCCCTCGAAACCTTCAGGGGCAGACACTATTATTGACCCCATTTATAGATGAGGAATCGGATTCAAAGAGATTAAATAATTTTCCTAAAATGGCTCAGTAGGTGGCAGAACTTAGATTCAGACGAGATCTCACTAATTCCAGAGCTTTCTATTCAATTATATTCCTCTTCATGTTTGGAAATTCAAATGAATAGATAGTCCACTGAGGACTTCTATTATTGGGAAGGTGAATAACTGGGTTGTGAATCAATAAGTTATGACTCTATTTTGTTTCTACAGAAGCCTAACCCTTTGACCCTTACAGAGACCTTTTCTTTTTTCCATTACAGAAACACACACACACACACACACACACACACAAGCAAAGAGCCAATGGATATGTTACAGAGTGTTTCTGCTGGATGGGGCCTCTTAGAGAACAACTACTCCACCTCTTTCATTTCATATAGATGATGACACTAAGGCTCAGAGTCCCTCTTAAGGTCACACAAATCTAGTTAGAGGCAGAACAGGGAGCCCTCTCCATTATTCATGTTGCCTCCCACGGTTAGGCATTAGTAACTACTTTATAGCTACAAATGATTTTTTAATACACTCATCAATTTTTCAGAGACACTGGTAAAATCCCATTACAAGATTTCCATGCAACAAAGCTGTTTCTATGTAGCAGAGAATAGTTCAAAATCATACCACTTTGCCCATCAAAGTCATATACCACCCTAAGAGTACATGAAATTCTGATGATGAATGACTTTTTCTTGTCTCTCCACACACCAGTTACTCTGCATGTGACAAAAGTGCGGTTGTCTGTTTTCGTATGTTCATCCTTTTGAAATAATTTAATCAGACTCAGCTATATGAAACTCTTTGTTCTTTTAAGTAAAAAGCACTTGTCCTTTACTATCTCCTCCTCCTCCAGAAATATCCAAATCACTTATAACATGAGGTTGAAGAGCACCAAGTCTTACACCCAACTGATGATGTAAGGAGATGCCCAATACATAAAATCAATCTCATACTTGGCTATTTGAGAAATGTTCCATGTATATTTCCTACTCAAGAGCAGATTTCTACAATTCATTCATTAAGCAAACATTCATTGAGCACCTACTCTAACAGTTTGTGTGCTGGGAACAGAGAGATGTACAAAGCAGAGGTTCTCTTTTCAAAGAGCTCATAGTCTATTAAAGAAAATGGATGTACACAGACAATGAAATAGAATTTGGTAAGTCCTACAATAAAAATAAATTCAGGATCTGAAGGATCTCATAGGAGGGTCATTTAACTATGCTTGGAGGGCAGACGCTTCCATATGGATATGAGACATGAAGTGGGTCTTGAGGGATGAATAGGAATTCTCTAAAAGGACTAGATGATGAACAAAATTCCATGTCAAGGGAAGAGCATGTGCAAAGACCTGAAGTAGAAGAGAATGTGGAATATTTAAGAAACTGAAATCAGTGGGACATGGGGTTGAAAGATGGGTAGTATTTTTATCATGAAGAGCCTTTCAGCTTTGGGTCCTGAGATGCTTCCTGACCTTTCTATTAATTGATAATTTTTACTCTGCCAATCACCTTCTCCATCTCAAAGTCCTACTAGATTCTTGAAGAATTGCTCAACTTCAATAACATCTATGTCTTCACCTTTGCATGAAGAGCAGTCTTTCACTTTTCCTTTCTATCTCAAAAAAAAGTTGTTCTTCCTTTTGTCCAACACTGTTCTTTCCTTCTGTTCTTTGCTTCCACTCCCTCTCTACCCCTCTGAGTTATTGACCATAAATTACCTCTCTCCCTCTTCTGTTTCCCCATCAACATTAGTTTTAACACCCTGCTATGTATTCTCTTCATTTATTCATTTATCAGTGTTTACTACCAAATTCCACTCTGCAGTAGGATCTCAAAAAATAAATAAGAAAGGGACACTGGTAAAATCCCATTACAAGGTTCCTGTGCAACACAGCTATTTCTATGTAGCAGAGAATAGTTCAAAATCATACCACTTTGTCCTTCAAAGTCACATACTACCTTAAGAGTACATGAAATTCTGAAGATGAATCCTTTTTCTTACCTACCCACACATGAATTACTCTGCATGTGAGAAAAGCATGGTTGTGTATTTATGTATGTGTTGATTCTTTTGAAATAATTTAATCAGACTGAACTATATACAACACTCAGTTCTTTTACACAAAGAAAAAGAGACCAAAAACAAATATAATTAAATGTACTTGATTTAGTCTACACAATCTACTATGTGACGTAGTTTGGTAGAATCATCCTGCACTTCTACAGCCAGGGTAGAATTTACCTGTGTTGTTCATGAAGTAGCAAGAAGATCCACTTTTATCCTGAGCTTCAAGAAGGAAGCAACTCTGCCCACTGAACAAGATTTACAATGATCTGCCTCCAGGCATTGAGAATACCATTTGAGGCATTCCAAATCTGTTTATTCTCTTGTGTTGGCCTATTTTCTGTTGCTTATAAAAGAATACCTGAAATTGGGTAATTTAGAAAGAAATAGAAGTTATTTCTTACACTTCTGGAGGCTGGGGAGTCCAATGTTGAGGAAGCATTCTGGTGAGAGCCTTCTTTCTGGTGGGGACTCTGCAGAGTCCCAAGGCAGTGCAGGGTATCTATCACATGGTAAGGGGGCATGTTCACATGTTAGCTCAGGTCTCCCTTCTTTTCTTAAAAAGCCACCAGTTCCACTCGCATGATAACCCATTAATCCACAAATGGATTATAATCCATGCTTTCATGCATGATCCAATCACTTCTTAAAGGACCTATCTTTCAAAACTGCCACATTGGGGGCTCAAGTTTCAACATCCGTTTTGGAGGGGACAGACATTCCAACCATAGCACTCTTTTCTTCCCCAACTCAACTAAAGGCACAGACTCTTCAAACCACAAATCTGGGAGTCACCCCTGATACCTGCATCATCTCCCACGTCTAACCCAACATCAAGTCTTAGTGATTTCACATCCAAAATGTAACTTAAATCCATCTGCTTCTAGCCGCCTGTACCATCACCAAGATACCAGCCAGCACTGTATCTTGTCTGAACACTACACTTGCTTCCAAACTAGTCTTTGCACTCCACTTATGCTGCCTGTCAAACCATTCTCAGCTCATCAACCAAAGCAATCCTTTTCAATTGTAAATATCATCTTAGCATTCCACTTTCAAACTCTAATTGGTTCCTATTTTTCATCAACTAAAAAAATCTTTAATATGGCATAAACACCCTGAGGGATCTTGCCTCTCCCCTACCTCCAAATGTGAAACACACAGCTTCTCACTTACCATGCTCTGGTCTGCTTTCCTTTCCTCTAGAGCACCAAACCAGTTCACACCTCAGAGCCTTTACACAGGCAGTTCCAGCTGCCAAAATGTTCCTATAACCACTCTTCATCCAGCTAATTCCTGCTTATCCTTCAGAGTTCAAGAAGAGTTCTCTTCCTTCATAGTATGGAGCACAGTATGTAATCAGACATTTATTTGTGGGAATATTTATTTAATACCTCTCCCACCAATATACTATAAGCTGTAAATGGGCAAGGCCTCCATCTTTTTATCTTCACAACTATTTAACACAGTGTCTGATACAGAATGGGGTTCAGTAAGTATTTGTGAATGAATGAATGAGTGAAAAAGAAAGGCAGGAAGGAAGGACAAGAGAAAAACTACATCAATCATCACGTTAGAGAAAGACAAGTAACACGTAGTCATTTCTGCATCATTTTCAGTTCTCTGTAGCTTCTCATCTTTGCTCTTTTTTTAAAACAGCTTTATTGATATATAATTCACATACCATACAATTCAAGATTTGCCTATCCTGGATGTCTCATATAAATGGAACCACACGGTACCTGGTCCCCTGTGACTGGCTTCTTTCACTTAGTATTACGTTTTCAAGGTTCATCCACTTTTGTAGCATGTATCGGTGTCCTTATTTTTTACTGCCAAATAATATTCCATCGTACGTGCGTACTACATTTTACTTATCTATCCATAAGTTAATGAACATTTGGGTTGTTTCATTTTTGACTATTATGAATAATGCTGTTATGAACATTTGTATACAAGTTTTTGTGTAGACATAAGTTTTTATTTCTCCTGAATCCAGCCATCCCTCAGTATCCATGGTGGATTGGTTCCAGGACCTCCTTTGGATACCAAAATCCACAGATGCTCATATAAAATGATGATTACTTATAGTACTTATTACAATGTGAATCCTAGTAAATAGCTGTTATACTCTATTGTTTAGGGAATAATGACAAGGGGGAAAAAGTCAGCACATGTTTAGTACAGACACAATTTTGTTTTCAAATTTGAATGGTGAGCCCACAAATACAGGGGGCTGACTATACAAACCTAGGAGTGAAATTGATAGGTCGTGGGGCAACGCAACGTTTAGCCTGAGAAACTGCCACACCAGTTCCAAAGTGACTGCTCTCTCTTACAATCTTACCAGCACTGCATGAGGTTTTCAATTTCTCTGCATCCTCACCAACACTTGTCATTTTCTTTCTTCTTTTATTCTAGCCCTCCTAGTGAGTACAAAGTAATACCTTATCGTGGTTTCTATTTGCATTTTGCTAATGCTGATAGTACTGAACATCTTTTCATGTGCTTATAGCCCCAAAAACACATTAAATAGAGGTGTACCCATACCCCCATGGAAGGTAAAATATGTGAAAGTACTTCAAAAAGTTTATGGAAAGATTCATATTATCTTTTAACTCTATTTCTCCATGCACTTTTTGAAGTACTTTCAAATGTAACTATATAAAAGCTGCATTGCTAGCTGACAAAGTGTTATATTTTGTAAACATTTAATTATATATTAAGTTTTTATGAGCAGCAACCTAAATATATATTAATTTTAATTTTGTCATTTTCTTTTCCTGTTTTGAAATCAGTATAACATCTTTCCAGGCGTCCAATGCAGCTATGGGTCCCTATTGTGCTTAATGGTCATTCCTATTCAGTGGTAAAACAAAATATTGACATTTTGCATAAGATAAGGGAAGAAAAGTGGTTCCATACTACCTGAAAGGGATTCTGAGAGTTTAGAGGAAGAATAATCCAGGCCAAACCAAAATTATTGCCTTGGTCTTACTCTTTACAGATTACTTCCAGTTTTTTAAGGTGGAAAGGAACTCCCAATATATCCATTTTAATGTGCTGAATATCTGTATATATTGTAACCTTTATTAAGTTTTCATTTCAGAATATCAATTTATTTTTTATTGAAGCATAATTGGTTATACATATTTTAGGGGTACAATGTTGACTGCCATCACCAGTGTACAACATATGTTGATCAAATCAACATTATTAGTATATTCATTACTACAAGTCGTAATTATTCTTTATGCTCCTTATCGAATCTCTTCCCATCCCCCTCTCACTCCTCCCCACCTCTAATAACCATAAATTTGCTTTCTCCTTCTGAAATATTAATGTATTATTGTGGTCCTTTCTCTCTCTCTCTCTTTCTTTCCTTCTTTCTTAGCTCCTGCTTATGAGTGAGGAAATGCAGTATTTCTCCTTCTATGTCTGCCTTATTTTACTTAACATAATTTTCTCCAAGCTCATCCATGTTGCTGTGGTAGAATTTCATTCTTTTTTATGGCTGAGTAGTATTCCATTGTGTATATATACCACAATTCCCTTATCCAATCATCCATTGATGGACATTTAGGTTGGTTCCATATTTTGTGTCGAGCTCTTTTACCTGTCCATAATCCTGCTGACTGGGCCAATTGTCGAGCTAGGGCTGGGTCTGGAGCTCACAGACGCCTCAAGCCCATTGTCCAGACTGAGTCACAAACCCTTCACATGCCAGGCTGGGTCCTCAGACCCCCCACACACAGGTCTATGAGCTAGGTAACTGGCAAAAAGGTCCTTGGAAGCTGTAAGTTTGAAAGCATGGGTGTGCGGGCAGACACATGAGGCAGACACCAGCCAAGGTCATGGTGCTGCACATGTGCACTAACTCCACCCACACACACAACTTGCTTACAAAGAATGCACCACACCACCCCCAACTGGGCAGGTGAGGGGGCCTGATTAAATTAACCTATTTTCCCAACATTCTGGCTATTGCAAATAGAGCTGCATTGAACATGGGAGTGCAGATATTCCTTCAACAGGATTTCTATTCCTTTGGATATATACCTAGAAGTGGGGTTGCTGGATCATATAGTAGTGCTATCTGTAGTTGTTTGAAGAACCTCCATACTGTTTTCCATAATGGCTGTACAATTTTGCGGTGCTACTGTGAGGAAAATGGAGTTAGTATAGTTGGGCCCTCTCCTCATATCTGGCTTGGTATGATTCAGCACATCCATTGTAAACAAGTTACATAAGAGTAGAGGTAGTGCGCATGTGCGCCTGTGTACCCCTCGGCTGGGCTCATTGCCGCTATTGTGTACTCTTCAGTATGGAAGGCAGCAGCTCTGAACCACTGGTGGGCAGAACTCATCTGGAATAAAGCATGTCCACTTTGCCAGCGGCTAATCAGTTTTTCTTTCACTTACCTGACTCAGGACCTGCACAAGACAGGACAGAGGTGTCTGTGATCCAGCCCAACACCCACCAACAGTGTAGAAGAGCTCCCCTTTCTCCACATCCTCACCAGCATTTATCATTCTCAGTCTTTTTAATAATGGCCAGTCTAACTGGGGTGAGATGATATCTTAGCGAGGTTTTTAATTGCATTTCCCTGATGATTAGTGATGTTGAGTATTTTTTCATGTACCTGTTGGCCATTTGTATGTCTTCCTTTGAAAAAATGTCCATTCAGCACCTTTGCCCATTCTTTAATTGGATTATTAATAATTTTTTACTGTGAAGTTGAGTTCCTTATATTCAGAATATCAATTTATTAATTTTCAAAAAAATATTCTGTTGTCTTCCTGTCTTCAAATTCTCCCTCTTAAAAAGTACCTTCCAAAAAATTAGGATTAATTCAATGTCTCTATGCACTGTTACACATATGATAGTCATTATCTCCTTTAACTTCATAGGTGCCTGCACTTGATGGATAGCAACCCTAAGTGGCTAAAAGTCTGTTTTTCAGAGTTAAAAAAAAGACAATCAAATAATTCGATTAAGACTTACTTCAGAAGTTTGATTTATTCAGACTTATCTGTTTGGGTGCCTATCATGTGATGAAAAGACAGACAAATAGACAGATAGACAGGAGCATAAATTATGCTCAGAAGGTGAGGAAAGCCCTTTTCCTGTACAAAAGTCCCTAAACCTAGGGGATTAAACTTTCAACTATATGTACTGTCCCCCCAGCTTAAGAGAGCTATTGTGTACCCAGAAGATTGACAAAGTATCTCATCAGGCAAAAGCAATCTGAGTCATAGGTGTTAATGATTTAATCAGTCAAGGATTTAGTGAATCCACAAGTTTCTCAAAAAGACTCAGATGGGTGGCCTCAGCAAATAAATTCTGATGCAGAGCATTAGTTCCCCAGGCCAGCCAGCTCTAATACCCCAGGGTTGGTGGGTAAACCAGACATGGAGTGTCTCTATTTTCACATCAGACTTAGCATTTTACAGTAACTGTTTCAAATCACTAACAAACTCTAATACTGTGATGGAAATCTATGAATAACTCTGTCCAGCAGGTTCTCTTCTAAATTGTATTTGTTTTTCCAATGGTATGATAGTGTAAAGGATTTGGACTCAAAGTCCTCCAAATTGTTTTCAGTGCTGGTTTTTCCACACAGTCCTGTGGGGAAAACAGCAAATCATTAAATCTCTCTGAGGCCCAGTTTCTTCATCTGCAAAATGGGGGTGCTAATATCTCTCTCAATGAATTCTTGTGAAAATTAAGAGTGAGTAGATACAAAAATAAATTGTTTTGCATACAGCAAAATAACCACAAAGCTACTGGCAGAGGGAGACTAAGATGGGGTGTTCCTCCAGGAAGTTTTTTGCATATTTATTCCCAAAACAAAAGACCAATGTTGGCTTAGATGCTTAAAATTATCCTATCTAAAAACTTCATTTGACCTTCAGCCCATCATTCTTATCTTCAGAGTATGGCTGGACTCAAGGAAGCCCACTGCCCTCCTAACTCCCTTTTGAACTCATGCCTAGTGTTTCTTTGGCTTTCCCCCATCATAGTCACAGGGAGTAGCACTCGGTAATATTTGTGGTTTGGTCTGATCTGTAGGTGGAGTTCATTCCTTTAACTTAGCTGTTATCTGAGCCAGACTTGAGGGGCAGAGGAGTAGGTGGCTGGATATTGACATTCTATTCTAAATTATACGCTAATTGGAATAAAATAAAATTATGCTGCTTTGAAAGAGATTGGCTCATCAATACAGCCAAACTATGCTTCAGATATTCAAAACACCAATCCTGTCATTATTAAAAAGGCTTATGGCAATTAGACTGACTAATTTTGTTTCTACTTTGATTTAGCGATGGCCTTGCAGACACAGCCTAAGTCACTTTAATTAGAAATGTTTGTTTACATCAATATTACTTTGCACATTTATGAGACTCCCACCAGAAAAAAGTGCTCATGTTCAACCTAAATCTCCTTACAGGAGCTTACGCTTCTGAAGGCAAAGGAAAAAAAGAATCTCTGATTCTACTCTTCATCCATTCATTTTCCAGTCAACTACTGTGTGCCAGGAACTGCACTGAGCAAAGAGTCTTAAGAGCAATAGAAAGCAATCCCTTATACCAGAAAGCTCACTGTCTAGTAGGAATCAAACCTACAAATGAACAATTACAATATAACAAAATAAGGGATAATATAAAGCTATGTGTTACAGGAGTACTAAGGAAATAACTAGCTCTGCCAGGAGAAATGGGATTAGGCTTCATAGCTGATATGACATAAAGCAAGACTTGAAAGATGAGATCGAAGTTTATAGATAGAAAAAGCAAAAGGGGCACATGAAGCCCACCATGTTCCAGAATAAGCAAGTCATTCAGTGGCATAAAAGTAGATAGGGATATCAGGGAAAACAGTGAGACAGGATTTTGGATTTTATCCAGCTGGCAATGGGGAGCATTTGACAGATTTTAAGCAAGGGACTGTTAGATTAGATTTGAATTTCTACGACAGCTCTGGTGGCAATAAAGAGAATAGACAGGAGAAGGAAGATACTAAGTAGCAAAGCCCATTAGATGAAAATGAAACATTTGTTGAGAATCTGCTGTGTCATGCACACAGTAGGCCCTTTTGCTCTTGCTAGCTCAGTATTCTCACAGTATTGCAGGACTTAAAGAAACAAAATTTCTCCCCAAATCACTTCTGAACTCATTTTTAGCTTTTCTGTGAATCCCTGTAGGTAAGGCCTAGGAATTAACACTGAATAAATATTCCTGGGTTTTCTCTGATTTGCAAGAAGAGCCTATTTAGCTTCACGATTGTCTAAGTATTTTATCTGCCTTTTAGGATTCTTGACTTTCTTACATTTACTCAACTTCATGTTTAATTGGTCAGCAATACTTTCCATTCTTCCTCTGACACACTCTCAGACTCGCCCCTGCATTGCGGTATCATGGTGTACCAGAAAGAACCCAAACTTTGGGGACAAAGTTTATCTTGGCCCCACTCTATCACCAGTGTGTTATTTTGGTCATGCTATTTAACCTGTCTTGGACTTCAAGATATTCCTGTACAAGATGAGCTTGCTTTTCTGATCTCTTTTGATGCTTGTGATGACCATGTGACACTATTTCAATAAACAAGACATGAAGACATCTTAAGGGTTGGGGTGGTGCAAAGGATGGGTTCTGGGGAGCTTTTTTGTTACCCATGACACTGTTCTCTTTCTTCCTCCCTTCCATGTGAGTGTATTGAGTGGAACATAAGCAGCCATTTGAAACCATGAGAGAAGGCTGAGAAAGTTAGAGAGAGGGTGGCTCTGGCATAATTGATCTGCTTGAACCAGCTCCACAACAAACTCTCTTGATTTCTTCTTATGTGAGGAAAGTGACTTTGTCTTTGTTTAAGGAAACATTACTGTGGATTTTTTTTAAGGTTTTCTGTCACTTGCAGCCAAAATCTTCCAAAAATATGACCCTGCTTGTTCATGGAAGGTCATCAATGACCTCCATGTTGCTCTACCCAATGCTCAATTCTTAATCCTCACCTTAATTAACCTAAAAGCAGCAATTGGCATGGTAAAACACTTCCTTCCCTTCACTTGGCTTCCAGGAAAAGACACTCTCCTGGTTTGCCACCAACTCATCGGCTGCTCAGTCTGTCTCCTTTGCTAATTCTTCCTCAGCTCCTTGACCTCTCGACGCTGAAATGCCCCAAGGCTCAGTTCTCTTTTCTATCTAGATTTACTTCCTTTGTGACAACCTCCAATTTATATCTCTAGCCTACACCTCTCCAATGAATTTCAGATTAATACATCCAATAGTCCACTTAAGGTCTCTACTCAGATGTTTAATAGATAATTCAAATCCAATATATACAAAAATGACTCGTGAGTCTCCTCCTGCCTCACAATACCCAGGCTACCTGAAGCCCTTCCAAATTGAACTAAAGATGTTTTATTTTTCTGGTTGCTCAGGACAAAAACTTTGGAGTCATCCTTCATTATTCTATTTCTCTTGTATCTCACACCTAATCTGTCAGCAAATTCTATTGGCTCTACCTTCAAGTTATTTCCAGAATCAGGTGATTTCTTGACACCTCTGCGTCTGTGTCCTTGGTCTAAGCCATCACCATCTCTTGCCTGGATGTAGTCACCTCTTAACTGGGTTTGCCACTTCCACCAGTGGCCAACTAAAGTCAATTTTCAACACAGCAACTAGACTCCTTTTAAAGTCTAAAGTCAAGTGACTCCCCACTCAAAACCCTGCTCACTCAGTGTTGAGGGAAGGCATAAAAAATTATGTTTCTAAGTCCTGTGCCATTTAAATCAAAAGCTTTTATTATTTCTCTGGTTGCTTCTCTCTTTTCTCGGCTTTTATTTTGGAAAAAATTATACCTACATAAAAGTGGTAAAAAAATATATATAATAAACATTCACATTTCCTTAATCTAGATTCAACCACTCTTAATATTTTGCCACATTTCCTTCCTCTCTCTCTTGTTATATATGTGTATGTATAAGCATATATATTTTTTGCTGATCCATTTGAGAGTAAATTGCAGACATCATGCTTTACCCATAATTTTTCCACATGTATCTCCTATGAATATGACATTCTCCTACATAATAGAATACAACGATCACATTCAAGAAATTTTGACTTATACAAGCACGATATGATTATCTAATATGCAATCAATACTAATTTCCCCAATATCCCAACAATGTTATCAACACTATTTTTTTTTAATCCAGGATTCAATCAAGCATCACACACTACATTTCATTGCCATGTCTCTTTAGTTGCCTTTATTCTAATGTCCCCTCTTTTTCTTTTCTTTTTATTTTTTCTTACTTTTATAACATTGATATTTTTTAAGAGGCCAGGTTGATTGTCTTGCAGAGTGTCCCTAAATTTTTATTTGCTTGTTTTCTCGTGATTGGATTTTTTCATCACTAAATAGGTAATATTTAGTTGCTTCTCTTTAAGTGATATCTTTTAAGTAAATAAAATAAAACAAGCAAGTACCACAATCCTATCTCTTCCATCTCAAATCCCCATCCTAGTTTTTCATTGTAGTTGCTCAGTAAAATATTCTTCCTCTAGGGCCATTGTTGAGCATGTGGTAGACATTGGTGAACTCTCCCTGGTTCACTGGGGATTCCAGAAAAAGAACAGAAATATTGTTAGAGCTCAAATAACTAAGTTTAGAAAGTTTTTCCTATTTCAGGACTACAAAGAGATTCTGACATAGAATTTCACAGTGATTACCAGGCCACTGAGATCTTTTTTCTATCTAAAATAGTTTTTGTTTTTAATTGAAAAAATTAACACATATACATAAACAAGTGAAACTATACAAATGCCTACAATAAAAATTAAATTTCTGTCTTACTCCAAATCCTCCCAATTCCACGCCCTGGAGATCCACTGTTAGCAGTCTCTTGTGTACCTGTTAAAACACTTTCCACTTACAGCCATAATACACACTGCTCTGCATCTTGCTTTTCAATAATAGAGATCTTTGTATGCTAGCACAAGTATATTTATATCTTTCTCTTTAATAGCGACATAGTACTCCATAGAATGAACCATATTTGAATTGACTTTATTGATTCAAATTATGAATCAACCAGAATTTTTTTTTTTTTTTTTTTTTTTTTTTTTTTGCCTTTTTTGTGACCGGCACTCAGCCAGTGAGTGCACCGGCCATTCCTATATAGGATCCGAACCCGCAGCGGGAGCGTCGCTGCGCTCCCAGCGCTGCACTCTCCCGAGTGCGCCACAGGCTCGGCCCCAACCAGAATTTTTTTAATTGATCTTCCATTCATAAATTGTGCTATTGCTATTGGAAACAAGGCTACAGAAACATCTTTGTACACAACTTCTTTAAATACTTAGCTCAGGATAAATTTCTAGGCGTGGAATTACTAAGCCAAGCTAAATGTGAGCATTTTCAGTTTTGTTAGATAGTGTTCAATTGCCCTCCAAAATGGTTACACCCATTTTTCTCTCATTCATAATGTTTGAGATTGAGTTTTACACCCTCCAACACTGGATATTATCAAACATCTAAATGTTGGCAATGAGGTAGGTATCTTATTTGGGTTTGCATGTTCTTAAATTTAAATAGTGCTGACTATTTTTATATTTATATAATCCACTTATATTTCTTTCCCTATGAACCACCTGTTTCTATTCTTTCCCTGGTATATCTACTGAGTTATTATTTTTCCGTTTATTAAATTATCTAGTGCTTTTTTAGCTTAAAATGATTACTAGATTACTAGAGAAAATATCTATTTTTCTCAAAAATATAGGAACCACTTGAGAATTTCAGCTTTTCCTCATGAGTTTACATAGCCTAGAGTATAAAAAAAAGTCACATATTCTGTTTTTACTACTGCAAGAAAGGTCACAAAAGATATCTCATATGTTACATTTATGGAGTTACAATTTCAGATTTGAAAAGCCTGAGCCAGAGTATGGAAAAACTTTCAGCCCGTACTAGATAAATATTTAATAGTAGACTCCCCAGAATTTTTGCTATATCTTTATTTCCCCGTTCTTTATTCTTTTGGAAAGAAAAATCTCTTTCTTCTTCAAGACTCTTATACTTGCTCTCTTTGTTACTTGATCTTTCAGTCATTAATTCCTGACCATCAAGGAGTTCTTAGTTTAGGGTAGATAATCTATAAATATTTAGGGGGGTGTTGAATGGATATATGGATAATACCAGGCCTCCTTCAGAATGCCCTTTTATCCATATGTCTGCTTCTCTTGATAAGAACTTACAAGGACATCAAGTGATGGTCCCCTATTTCCTAATGATAAAATCATGGATCTGATACCCTTTTTCCCTCACTGTGTACCATGTAGATCTGTTATGGTTTGAATGTGTCTCCTCCAAAATTCAGGTGTTGCCAATGTGATAGTATTAGAAAGTGGGCCCTTTCAGAGGTAATTAGGTCATGAGGGCTTCTTCCCTCATGAGTGGGATTAAGGCCCTTATAAAAGAGACTTTAAGCAGTATTTGAATCTCTTGTCCCTCTGCCTTCCACCAGGTGAAGATGCAGCAAGAAGGCCCTCACCAGATGTCGTTGCCTTTATCTTGAGCTTCCCAGCCTCCAGAACCATGGTAAAGTAAATTTCTTTCTTTATAATTTACCCAGTCTCAGGTATTCTGTTATAACAGCACAAACAGACTAAGACAACATCCATGATACTTTGTTGCCCTTCTGCACTTAGTTTACATGATATTTACATAACTGTCTGCCCTACCAGACTGCAAGCCCCCAGAAAATCCAAGCTGTGTCTAATTCACGTTCATACTGAGGGCCCAATATAGACTTTGGTACATGGTAAGTCCTCATTAAATATATTGAATGAACAAAGAAATGAATAAAGTTGTAATAGCTGTTCACTTATTACCAGTTAAGACCCAAGGCAACCCTTCCCTGCTCACACCTCAGTTTAGGAACATTCCCCCAATAGACCCTTTCTTCCAGAAGCAGGAAGGTAATCAGGTCATTTTGAAAATAATCAGGAAAAGGTGTTGGAGCCTGATCATCCATTGTCAGATCTCCCTCAGGGAATATTATAAATTAAATTACAGAAAATCTAGGCTGAAATATTTATAAAGTGATTTAAAATATTTAATAGGAGACTTAATTCTTCTCAAAGGGAAACTGCTCTCTTTTCCCTAGTTAGATGAAGAGTTGTTTTTCTTAAGCCCAAAAGATGTAATTGATTATATAAAAAATAAATACATAAATACATAACTAAAAGTTAAAGCTATTACTAACTTGGAATCCTCAGAAGCCAGGCTGCCTTGGGCATATCTGTGCTGGGGTTCCCATCTCCTTCCATCTGCAATGGTGATATTTTTGCTGTATTAGTATAGGGCAACCTCTAGCTAAGAGGGCATTAGTACGCAGTCCAGCATTGAAAGTCTCCCAGGGATGCAGGAGCAGCCTTCATTTCCAGCCTGAATTGTTTCTTAATGGAATTCTACAATGCCAAAAAAGTTTATGCTGAATTCTTGACTGAAGCTTGTGACAGCACAATGATTCAACTGACAGCTTGGCTTGGGATCCCAGGAGAAATATAATTGAGTAGGGACTTAGAGGTTTGAGGTAAACCAGTCCCTCCCGATGCTGCCTGATTGAGAAGTAGTAGCATGGACTCATAGGAGTTAAAAGCTCGAGAGAAACACCCTAAAAATGAGGGACCAGGACCAGGTGAGGAAACCGAAGCCCAGAGAGGCATTAGATTTTCTTGGGTAGAAGTGTTAATGGGAGCTAAGGAAACAGATGGTGAGTGTTGATTCCTCTTCCCAAAAGTTTGGTGGTGCAAGGAAAGAAGGCAATAGGAACTCCTTAAATACTTCACAATACAGCAAGGATTGGTACCATAAGGGTCTCACTAATGGACGATAAGGGATTATTTTGAGAGTCACAGCTCATGATACTGACGGATAAAGGCGTGATGATACAATGAGTTGCAGAAAGTAAACTAATATGAATAGCAAGAAAGATACCATTTGAGTTGTACACTCTTTAGATATACAAATTCATTCAGCCTCTATCTTTTGAGATCTAAGATAATTTGTTCCTATAGAATCTTTAGGAGACGGAATAATGGATCCCCAGAGATACTTATGTCCTAATTCCCAAAACCTGAGAGTGTATTATCTTACATGGCAAAAGGAACATTGAAGATGTGATTAAATTAAGGACCTTGAGATAGGGAAATTATCCTGGATTATCTAGGTGTGCTCAATGTAATCACAAGGGTCTTTATAGGAGGGAGGCAAGCAGGTCAGAGTGAGAGATAATGAGATAAGGAGATAATGAAAGGAGAGCTCAGACTAAAGCAAAGAAGGGGTCACCAGCCAAAGAATGTAGGCAGCCTACAGAAGGTAGAAAACACAAAGAAATGGATTCTGGCCTAGAGCCTGCAGAAGAAATACAGCCCTCCTGACACCTTAATTTTAGAACCTCTGACCTCCACACCTGTAAGATAAATTTGTGTTGTTTTAAGCCACTGTTTGCATTGATATGTTACAGCAGCAATGGAAAACTAATACAGAATCTAAAGTGGATTATGAAGAGAAGATTAATTTGCTTATTTAATACAATTTAGCCCTGGAGCAGTGGGAATACAGGCAGTATAAATACAGAGCTGTGCTCTGACCACCGTCATTTCCAAACCATAGTCTTTCATAACTCTATGGCACGTTCTCATTCAGTTTCTTCTCCCCACTGTTCCCTTCCGCCCTTTTCCACCTGTCATGTTCCTACTCATCCTCCAAAGCAACTCCAATGTTACTGTCTTGTCTGTGATGTTGTCTCTGATGCCTCCAGGAAGATTTAAGGTTTCCTCTTTTGTTCGCATTGGACTTTGTTCCTCTGTTACACCATTTATTGTAGTCTGTCATTAAACCTACCTTTGTGCTTCCCCTAACTCATAATCTACCCTTACCTTAGTCTTCACAGGTGTAAGTGTTAATCAAATCACCAATTGGCAGAATATCAAGCAATTTGTTGGCAAAACATCTTCCCATGTTATTTTTTTAAGTGTGGTAAAATATATGTAACATAAAATTGACATTTTTAAGTGTGCAGTTCAGTAGTGTTAAGTACATTCACACTGTTGTGCAATCTCTACAACCCTATTTATCTTGCAAAACTGAAAATCTATACCCATTAAACAACTCCCCATTTTCCTCTTCCCCCAGCCCCTGGCAACCACTATTCTATTTTCTATCTCTATAAATTTGACTACTCAAGATATCTCATGTAAGAGGAATCATATAGTATTTGTCTTTCTGTTAGTGGTATATTTCACTTAGCATAACATCCTCAAGATTCAGTCATGTTGTAGCATGTTTGAGAATTTCTTTCTTTTATAAGGCTGAATAACATTCCATTGTATGTATATACCGTATTTTGTTTATTGATTCAGCTATCAAACACTTGGGTTGCTTCCACATTTTGGCTATTGTGAATAATACTGTTGTGAACATGAGTGTGCAAATATCCCTTTGAGGCCATGTTTTCAATTCTTTGGGGTATATGCCCACTAGTATAATTGATGGATCAAATGATAATCCTATCTTTAATTTTTTAGAAACTACCATACTGTTTTCCATAGTGAGTGCACCATTTTACATTCCCACCAATACTGCAGAAGTGTTCTAATTTCTCCATGTCTCTGCCAACACTTGTTATTTTGTTTTAAGAGTTTTGTTACTGTTATTGTTTTGTTGTTTTGGGGGGTGTGGGCTATCAGCCATCCTAAAGGGTGTGAAAAGGTATCACTTTGTAATATTGATTTACATTTCCCTAATGATTAGTGACACTGAGCATCTTTTTATGTGTTTCTTGGTCATTTGTATATCATCTTTGGAGAAATGTATATTCTAGTCCTTTGCCCATTTTCTTAATTGGATTGTTTGGTTTTTGTTGTCATTGAGTTTGTAGAAGTTCCTTATATAGTCTGGACATTAACCCTTTAATAGATATGTGATTTACAAATATTTTCTCCTGTTTCATAGATTGATTTTTATCTGTTGATTGTGTCCCTTGATGCACAGTTTTTTTATTGTGATGTAGTCCAATTTATCTATTTTTACTTTTGTTTGTTATCTATGCTTTTGGTATAATATCTAAGAAATTGTTGCCAAATCCAATGTCATGAAACTTTCCCCCTATAATAATCTCTTCTAAGAGTTTTATAGTTTTAGGTCTCACTTTAGGTCTTTGATCCATTTTCATTTAATTTTTGTGTATGGTATAAGGTAAGGGTTCAACTTTATTCTTTTGCATGTGGACATTCATTTTCCCACAACATTTGTTAAAGTTCCTATTATTTCTTTTTTTTTAATTTTTATAATTTTTATTGTGGTAAAATATACATAACATAAAATGTAACATGTTAAGCAGTTTAAGGATAAAATTCAATAGTATTATATTCATTCAAATTGTTGTGCGTCCAAACTTTTTCATCATCCCAAACTGAAACTGTACCCATTAAACACTAACTCCCTATTACTCTTTCCCCCAGCTTCTGGAAACCATTATTCTACTTTCTGTCTCCATGAATTTGATTAGTCTAGGTACCTCATGTAAGTGGAATCATACAATGTGTGTCCTCTTGTGACTGGCTTATTTCACTAAACATAATGTCCTTAAGGTTCATCTATGTTATAGCATGTATTAGAATTTCCTTCCTTTTTAAGGATGAATAATATTTCATTGTATGTATATACCACATTTTCTTTTAATATTTTTAGATTTTACTTATTTATTTTTTTATGGGATACAGAACTATATTTCAATACATGTATAAAATGTGTGATGATAAAATCAGGATAATTATCATATTCATCTTAGTAAACTTAATAACTTCTTTCTGTTGGGAACATTTGATCTCTCTCTTCTAGCCATTTGAGAACACACAATAAGTGATCGTTATATATGCCTAGCACTACTGTACACCACTAGAACTTATTTTTCCTATCTAGCTGTAATTTTGTGTCTACATTTTTTGCCTATGTAACCTACATGACATTGAAATATAAAAAGCACCTTTATACGCACTAAAATCCATAACCATTAAGAAATCATGATAATGCAGCTGTAAGACAAATGAGTTTCTTCTGAGGAGAAAAGTCTGGGGCCAGCCTGTGAGGCAAAAGTACCAAGCAGGAAATGGAACCACAAAACATAAGGTCAGTCTTTACATAAAAGCAGCTTGGAGAGCCTTGCAAGGAACACAGTAGCCTGTCGATATACCATATTTCATCTCTATACATTAAATGTACATATACTTAATCCTCAGAAGATTAACCCACCAGCCAAATACAGACAAGAAAAGATGCAACTTCATGTCTAATTACCATTTAGGACTCCAGTGATTTTGGAACCCTCTGAAACATGTCAGATCAATGTTGTGATAATTTGGTTTTGGTTATAACACTAGATGCCTCATTTCCATTCAATTATTATATTCTGTTGATTAAAAGGATTTCTGCTTACACCTTCTTTAAAATTGCAGTGAACTTTTGTTCTAGGATTGTTTCTAGAATTAATATTCATTCAGCTTTTAGTCTCATTTGTTTCCACGACATCAACTACAATCATACTGTAACTGATGTCTCTAACAGGAAAAGTTAAATTATGTTTATAATAGCATTCAATGAAATTGAACATATGTATATAAAGTTTTTGGAAAGGTTTATTTTTAAATTTTATGATAAAAGTTCTGCTACTAAAAAGACTAAAATTCAATTCTCTGGACATTTTACCATTTCTGAAAAATGCTGGATAAAGGAGGTTTAGAATGTAGCAGAGCAGGGTGCAAACAGATATCATAGCCCAAAAAACAAGTGAACAGAAATCTGAGTCTGCTTAGCAGCCTAGCAAGTTACTAGCTGGTAAAATATGCTAAACTTCAAGAAATTAAATTAAGTGCTCTGTACAGATACAATAAAGTTTGTTCACTTTCTCTGAGTTCTGCTAACAAACATATGACCAATAGACAAATTTCAATCAAATAGGAAGAGCTTAAGTGTAGGAAATACATGATCAACCCAGTTTCCTTCCTGCACCACAGGGCATAGCTTCATGCCATCTGGTGAATATTAGGGGAGAAAGCTGCCATCTGCCACTTCTGCTAATACAGGGGACGGGGTAGCTCTCCCCACCCTGTAAGCCTACAGGAGATTTTCTTATGCCTGTGTACATGCCCCAGGGCTCCAATTGATGAGTTTAAATGTACTCTGAAAGTGTGTGTGTGTGTGTGTGTCCCTACATATTCAACACCAAGGCAAGATATCCCTTTCTTATAATCTCATAAGTGACATAGGAGTCCACTTTTGGCCAGTTTAGCTCATCCCACAGCAAGGTCTTCCTATCCTGCCTGACTCAAAGCCAAGATTCTATCAGATACAACCTAAACTAGAGAGACAAAATTGGACAGCAGCCATAAAAATAGATTATAAAATGGACACGAACAGAATTCAAGGTATGAAAAGGACCTGCTATTTCTTCTGTTTTACATTCCCTTCAGGAAGAATGGAACCAAAATCATCCTCAAATAAGTGTTTCCATAGGCTTTTGTAGAAGAATTTTTAAGGCGTCATATCTTTCCTTATGCTAGGAAAAAGTGCATTTTCTTTCAACGTTTAAAAAGAGCAAGAAGAGGGCATAAAATTTTAGTCAAAGAGGCCTTAGCTAGATCCAAATTTGAACTATTTCTAGAGCTTAATGAGGTGGGAATTGGGAGAGAAAAACAGGAAACATAAACAGATATAGTTTTTCTGCAAATTATGTCAGGCCTGCCAGTTTCTCAAACTGCTGCAAATAATAGGTACTTCATATAGATTTATTGAATAAATGAATGAATGAATGAATATGTGAACGAATGAATGAATATGTGAATGAATGGAATGAATCCCCTGTTCCATAGAATGAGACCAATTGATCCCACTTGATGATTCAAGCCACCCACAAAGTTTTATATTCTAAAGAAGTAAAAGATAAAATTTTCTAAAGTCCCTAAATGACCCAGAGCATGATTCTATTCCTAAAACATCACTACAGCAGCCTGATAGAGCACAAAGATAAGAAAAATCTGATTCTGGATCCCTAGTTCCTAGTATCAATTCTTAAATTAATTTTAAATGATTAAGCAAGTCACTTAGGCTCTCTGTTCTTTAGTTTCCTCATCCATCAAAGAAACACTCCTACTTGCCCCAACCAGTCTCACACTGCTGCCAGGAAAATATATAAGACATTGGATGTAACTGGAACCATATGCGTAAATAAAAGTATTAAATGCCCATCAGTAAGCGGTGCAGAGGTGTTTATACAGTACAAGCTTTTGCCAGATACTCTTTGGAAAACTTTTTCATAAAATGAAATAGATGAACCTCTGCTTCCAACCAAGATGAAATAATGAGGACTGGATTTACCCTATTGCCTAAACAAATAAAAAACTGGACAAAATGTATGAAACAATTCTCAAGACATTGGATATCCAGGGGGGAAAAAAACTGTGATCCCAAAGAGATAGGAAATAAATATGATGAGCCATACTATTTCCCCATCTTACTGCCTAGAGTGTGTTTAAGGCTTCTGGATTTACCTAGAACCCAGAGAGCTTCCTAAATTGAAGACATGAAGCTGGAAGTCTGAGCAAGTTCGGGCAACAGAAGTTTATAGGACAGTTTACCAGAGAAGAGAGAGTTGTGCACAAAAAAGAATACCAAAAATATGCAGAGGATTTCCTTCAATACTTCACCTGAGTACTGATCAGCACATACATGTGAGGAAACTATGGAGCAAAGAACAACAAGAAAGGAATAGAGGAACAGTGCTTGGAGTTCACAGAGAAAGGGAAATAGTACCTGTTCCCAAAAGCCAGCCTGGGAACATTTCATAATCCCCAAGGCATCAGAGCACAAAGAAAGTGCACCAACCTCAGTGTAGGAAAAAGTAACCCTAGATTAAACCAACAAAATTTTTTTTTAAATCTAAAGAAGATCAAACTATCTTCAAATAACTGAACCACATCTCAGAATAAGGCACAAGAATATTTATAGGAATACAGAAATATCCAGCACATAACAAAGCAAAATTTATAATGTTTGCCATCCAATTAAAAATTACCAGTCATGCAAAGAAGTACAAAAATACATCCCATAAGGAGGAGAAAAATCCATCAATCAAAACCAAGAATGACACAATTAATAGAATTAGTAGATGCGAGTATTAAAACATTTGTTATCATTATAACTATATTGCATACATTTAAAAAGTTAGAGGAAAGATTGAGCATGTAAAATAGAGATATTGAAGATATAAAGGAGATCCAAATCAAATTTCTAAGAGATAAAACTACAATGTCAAGGATGAGAAACACATTGAATGTGATTAACAACAGATTAATCATTGCAGAGGACAATATTAGTGAACTTAAAGACATAACGATAAAAACCATCCAAATAAAAGAGAGAAGGGGGAAGAGAGGGAGACAACAGACTAAAAAGCTAACAGAACATCAGTAAACTATGGGATACTTTCATATGATCAAATATGTGTTTAATTGGAATCAGCAAGGGAGAAGGGGAAGACAAAAATATTTAAAGAAATTGTGGCCAAAAGTTTCCAAATTTGAAAAAATAAAAACTGTAAACCCACAGATCCAATAAATTCAACCAGCTCCAAGCAAAAGTGACATAAAGAAAACTACACTATGAATGTGGACTGAGTGACATCACCAAGATGGCAGAATAAACAATCCCAGCATCACTCTCTCGTAAAATGCAAAAGGTGCCATACTGAAATTCACTAGAACTTAGGAGAAGAGGAGGAGAGACCCTCTGAGACCGTGAAGGCATGGAAAGATGTGGTGAATGGCAGGAGGGATTACCCCAATCAGACCCAGCCCCTGCCACTCACAGAGCAGCTGCCTGCACGCAAAGCAGCTACCAAAATACAGGAAAGCTGCAGTAGCTCCCCTTGCGTGAACCTGCTTGGAGTTTGCAGGGGAGAAGGGTGCCATGACTGCTGACAAATAAATAAAATAGATAAACAGATAGGAAAAAAAAGACAAAACAATTACAATAATTCCTTGAACTTGTTAGAAGAGAACAGATACAATGTTGATGGGGGTGGGAAAGGGGAAGAGGGAGGGGGAAAGGGAGCAATTGGTAAAGGGCCATGAAAATCAACTACATTATATAATGATAATTTTTTTAAAAAAGGAAAAAAAATTTTTTTCAATCACTTCAGAGTGAACCATCCATGTCCCAGGCCAGCAAAACTCACAAGCTTCCCCAGTATCTGCATAGGAGGGAAGTTCCACAGCCAATGGTAAGAAGAAATCACCTAGAGGTTGGTAAGTCTTTGCAGGGAACTCATGTGGAGTCTTCCCCATGGGAAACATTTGTAGTGCTGTGGGGGTGGCAGGGCTGATCCACCAGGAGTATATCATGGAACAGCATAGGAAGCTGATCTTCCTTCCAATCAGCATGGGCACCACACATGGAGACTGATCAGCGCAATAGTGCTAGAGGGGACACAATTCGTGGGAGAGACTCAGTCTCGGGCCAGAATTTTCACACAGCACAGTAGCATTTGTGGTGACCCTACATGACTCAGAAGTGAATAAAAGACTGACATTTAAAATCTGGTGCACACAAAAAGTTTTCCCCAATCTGAGAAACAACAATATGGCAGCAATTTAGCTCAGGCACAGAGTTCAAGTTCCATTTTCTGCAAGTAGTTTCCTCCAATGCAGAAATTAACCACAGGACAGCAAATGTGTTCCAATTCAGGGTGTAAGTAGTGATGATTGCTAGTAATTTACCACAGAATGGGAAAAAAAAAAAAAAACACAGACCAGAAATAAAGCTCTGACATTAAGCAGGGAAGGTCTAACACCATCAAAGAAAACCTATAAAACCTGAAATAGGTAGCTGTCTCCTCAAATGCTTGGGCAACAATGTAAAGACAAAAAGGTCAAGAAAGAGCAGAGAAATATAACATCACCAAAGAAAACAAGAAAAGCACCAGCAATGGATTCAGTGAATTTATGAAATGTCTGACTGAGAATTTGGAATAATTGTCTTGAAGATGTTCAGGGAGTAACAAGAAAATACAAACATAAAATTAAATCATATTTGGAAAACAACCCAGGAGCAGAACAAGAAACTTGACAAAGAAATCAAATCAATTTTTAAAAAACAAAACAGAAATCCTAGAAATAAAGAATATATTATCTGAACTGAAAAACTTGATAGAAAGCTCCAAAAGCAGACTTAATCAAACAGAGGAAAGAATCAGTGAACTCAAAGACAGAACACACAAAATTATCCAATCAGAGGAGGGAAAAGAAAAAAGAATAAGAAAAAACAAAACACAATTTTAGCAATGATGGGACTCTTTCAAGAAAAATAACCTCTGCATCATTGGCATACCCAAAGGAGATGAAAAAGGGAGAGACTTAGAAAATATATGTAAGGAAACAATGGCTAAAAATTTCCCAAAGTCATTCTATGAGGCCATTATTACCCTCATACCAAAACCAGAAAAAGACACCACAAAAAAAAAACTACAGAACAATATCTCTAATGAACATAGATGCAAAAATTCTCAACAAAATTCTAATGAACCAAATGCAATAACACATTTAAAAAATCATTCATCACAATCAAGTGGGATTCATCCCAGGGATGTTTGCACATACACAAATCAATAAAAGTGATCCATCATATCAAAAGAATGAAAGAACAAACCATATGATCACTGCAATAGATGCAAAGAAAGCATTTTATAATATTCAACACAACTTCATGATAAAAACACTCAACAATTTGGTATAGAAGGAATGTAACTCAATGAAGGTCATTTGACAAACCAACAGCTAATATCATACCAAATGAACAAAAATTGAAGGCTTATTTCCTTAAGATTTGGACAAGGACAAGGATGCCTACTTTCCCCATTTTTATTCAACACAGTACTGGAAGTTTTAGCCAGAGTGATAAGGCAAGAGAAAGCAATAAAGACAATCCAAATTGGGAAGGAGAAAGTCAAACTATCTCTATTTGCAGATGACATAATCATGTATATAAAAGCCCTAATGACTTCACAAAAAAATTTCTAAAACTAATAAATGAATTCAATAAAGTAACAGGATACAAAAGCAATACACAAAAATCAATGGCCTTCCTATATGCCAATAACAAAATATCTGAGAAAATAATCAAGAAAGTAATCTCACTCACACTACCTACCAAAAAATAAATAAATACCTAGGAGTCATTTTTAAAAGGAAGTGAAAGACTTCTACAATGAAAAGAGTAACACACTGGTGAAAGAAATTGAAGGGGAACACAAATAAATTGAAAGATATCCCATGTTCATGGGATGGAAGAATTAACATCATCAAAATGTCCATATTACCCAAAGCAATCTACACATTCAATGCAATCCCAATCAAAATACCAACAACATTCTTTACAGAAATAGAAAAAACAATCTTAAAATGTGTATGGAACCACAAAAGACTCCATATAGACAAAAAAAATCTTGAACAAAAAGAACAAAGCTGGAGGCATCACACTACCTGACTTCAAAATATACTACAAAGCTATAGTAACCAAAATAGCATGATACTAGGGCCGGCCAGTGTCTCACTCAGGAGAGTGTGGTGCTGATAACTCCAAGGCCATGGGTTCAGATCCCATATAGGGATGGCTGGTTAGCTCACTGGGTGAGCATGGTGCTGACAAAATAGCATGATACTGGCATAAAAACAGACAAAATGACCAACAAAAATGAACTGAGAGCCCAGATATAAACCCATGCATCTAGAGCCAACTGACTTTTTACAAAGGTGCCAATATACAATATACAATGGGTATATAAAATGGGGAAAGAAAAGCCCCTTCTATAAATGGTATTGGGAAACTTGATATACACATGCAGAATATTGAAACTAGATCCATATCTCTGATCATACAAAATCAACTCCAAATGGATCAAAGACCAAATTTAAGACACAAAACTATGAAACTTCTAGAAGAAAACAGGGAAAATGCAACACAAAATGGGAGTGGGCAGTGGGTTTTGTGAATGAGACTACAAAGGCATAGGCAACTAATGGGAAAATATGCAAATGGAACTACATCAAACTAAAAAGGATCTGCACAGCAAGGGACACTGTCAACAAAGTGAAGAGACAACCTACAGAATGGGAGAAAGTGTTTGCAAACTACACATCAGACAAGGGGTTAATAGCCAGAATATATAAGGAACCCAAACAATGTAACAGCAAAAAACAAAAACAAGTAAAAGCAGCAAGAGAAAAGCATCAAGCACCTATAAGGGAGCCCTTATCAGACTAACAGCAGACTTTTCATCAGAAACCCTAAAAGCCAGAATAGAATGGGATGATATATTCAAAATACTAAAAGACAAAAATTGCCATCCAAGAATATTATACCCAGCAAGGCTATCCTTCTGAAGTGAAGGAGAAATAATATATTTCTCAGACAAACAAAAACTATGGGAGTTCACCACCACATGGCCAACCCTACAAGAAATCCTCAAGGGAGTACTGAACCTGGTATCTGAAAAACAACCATCACTACCGTAAATATATGAGAAAGATCAAAACCCACCATTAGAACAAAAATGCAAATGATAAAAAGAAAGGAACTTTATCTAACCACCTCAAAAAACCAACAAACATGGAAGACAAACAATAAATGGAAAGAAAGGAACAAATGATATCAAAACATCCAAACAAAAATCAATAAAATGTGAGGAGTAAATCAACATCTTTCAATAAAAATTCTTAAAGTAAAAGGATTAAATTCCCCACTCAAAAGACACAGACTGACTGATTGGATTAAAAAGATAGACCCCAAAATATGCTGTCTTAAAAAGACCCATATCATCTGTAAAGACACACACAGAGACTAAGAGAAAAGAAAACCGAAACCAAAAATGCAAACAGAAACCAAAAATGAGCAGAAGTAGCTATTCTTAAATTGGATAAAATAGACCTTAAATCAAAAACCATAAAAACAGACAATGAAGGCCACTTATACAATGATAAAGGGAACTTTCCAGTAAGAAGACATACCAATCATAAGTATTTATGAACCCAACATCAGAGCAGACAAATATATAAAGCAAACACTATAAGATCTAAAAAAAAGAGATAGACCCAAATACCATAATAGTTGAGGACTTGACCACTCCTCTCTCAACAATGGACTTATCTTCTAGGCAAAAAATTAACAGAGAAACACAAGATCTAAAGCACACTTTAAACCAGTTGGTCTTGGCAGATATCTACAGAACATTTCATCCAGCAACCACAGAATATACATTCTTCTAATCAACATGTGGAACTTTCTCTGGGATAGACCACATATTAGGTCAGAAGTCAAATCTAAACAAATGTTTAAACATTGAAATTATTTCATGTATTTTTTCAGACCACAATAGATTAAAACTAGAAATCAATAACAAATGAAACTCTGGAAACTAAACAAATACACAGAAATCAAACAACTTTCTCCTGAATGATACATGAGTCCAAGAAGAAACTAAAAAAGAAATCAAAAAATCTCTTGAAACTAATGAAAATAATGACACATCATACCAAAATCTGTGGGATACTGCAAAAGCAGTACTAAGAGAGTTTATCACAATAAATGTTTACTTCAGAAGAATAGAAAGATTGCAAATTAAACAACCTAACACTACACCTGAAAGAACTAGAAAAACAACAGTCCAACCAAAAAGTTAGTAGAGGTAAAGAAACAATTAAGATCAGAGAAGAACTAAATGAAATAGAAGCCAAAAAAAAGATCAATGAAACAAAAAGTTGGTTTTTTGAGAGAATAAACAAAATAGACAAGCCATTAGCTAGACTAACTAAAAAAAGAAGAGAGAAGACTCAATGGAAATCAGAAATGAAAAAAGAGATATTACAACCTATACCACAGAAATACAAAGAATCATTAGAGACTATTATAAACAACTATACACCAACAAATTTGAAAACCTGGAGGAAAACAGACGAATTTTTAGATGGGTATAAACTACCAAGATTAATTCAAGAAACATAGAAAACATGAACAGGCTAATAACAAGCAAAGAGACTGAAGCTGTAATCAGCAGTTTCCCAACAAAGAAAAGCCCAGGATTAGATGGCTTTACTGCTGAATTCTACCAAACCTTTAAAGAAGAATTAATACAAATTCTCTTCAAACTATTCCAAAAATTTAAACAGAGGCCATTCTCCCAAACTCATTCTATGAAGCAAACATCACCCTGATACCAAAACCAAACAAAGATACAACAAAAAAACAAAACTACATGCCAATATCTTTGATGAACATAGATGCAAAAATCCTCAATAAAATATTAGTAAATAGGATACAACAACACATCTAAAAAAATTATACACCATACACAAGTGGGATTCATCCCAGGGATGCAAGGATGGTTCAACATACACAAGTTAATGAATGTGATACACCACATCAACAAAATCAAATACAAATACCATATGATCATCTTTATAGATGCTGAAAAAGCATTTGACAAAATTCAACATCCCTTCTTGATAAAGACTCAGCAGATTAGGTATAGAAGGAAAGTATCTCAACACAATTAAAGCTATATATGACAAACCCACTGCCACTATCATCCTGAAGGGGGAAAAGTTGAAAGCTTTTCCCTTAAGAACAGGAATAAGACAAGGATGCCCATTTTCACCACTTCTGTTTAACATAGTATTAGAACCAACCAGAGCAATCAGGGAAGAGAAAGAAATAAGGTGTATCCAGATTGTTAAAGACAAAGTCAAAGTGCAGCTGTTTGCAGATGACATAATACTACACAGAGAGAAGCCAAAGACACTACAAAAAAACCTCTTGGAGTTGATAAACAATTTCAGCATAGTTTCAGGATACAAAATCAATATGCAAAAGCCAGTAGCATGTTTATACAACAACAATGAACTAGCAGAAAAAGAAATCAAGAAAGCTAGCCCATTTACAATAGTCATCAAAAAAATAAAATACCTTGGAATAAAGATGACCAACAATGTGAAATATCTCTACAACAAGCACTATAAATAACTGTTGGAAGAAATTAAAGAGGACACAAGAGGATGGGAAAATATCCCATGCTCTTAGATTAGAAGAATTAACATTGTGAAAATGTCCATACTACCCAAAGTGATCTGCACATTCATTGCAATCCCCACCAACATACCAATGCCATTCTTCACAGAAATGGAGAAACGATCCTTACATTCATATCAAACAACGAAAGAACCTGAATAGCAAAAGTGATCCTGAGCAGTAAATAAATAAATAAATAAATAAAGCCAGAGGCATTACACTACCTGACTTCAAATTATACTACAAAGCTATAGTAACCAAAACAGCATGGTACTGGCATTAAAACAGAAATGCAAACCAATGGAACAGAATACAGAACCCCAAAATCATCCCATATACCTACAGCCAACTGATCTTTAACAAAGGCACCAAAAACATACACTAGGGAAAGGACAGCCTCTTCAATAAATGGTGCTGGAAAACATCCATATATAGAAGAATGAAACTAGACCTATACCTCTCACCATATACCAAAACCAACTCAAAATGGATTAAAGACATAAACATAAAACCTGAAGTATAAAACTCCTAGAAGAAAACAAAGGGGAAAAACTTCAGGAAGTAGGACTAGGCAAAGATTTTATGAATAAGACCCCAAAAGCACAGGCAACAAGAGAAAAAAATAAGAAAATGGGATTATATCAAACTAAAAAGCTTTTGCAGTTCAAAGGAAACAACCAACAGAGTAAAAAGACAATCTAGAGTACAGAAGAAAATATTTGCAAACTATACATCTGACAAGAGATTGATATCCAGGATATATATGGATCTCAAACAACTTAACAGTAAAATAACGAATAATCCAGTTAAGAAATGGGTAAAGGAACTGAATAGACATTTTTCAAAGTAAGATATACAAATGGCCGACAGACACATAAACAAATGCTCAACATCACTAAGCATTAGGGAAATGCAAATCAAAACCACACTGAGATATCATCTCACTCCAGTTAGACTGGCTATTATGAAAAAGATAGAGAACAATAAATGCTGGCAAGGATGCAGAGAAAGGGGAACTCTCCTAGACAGTTGGTGGGACTGTATATTAGTGCAGTCATTATGGAAAACAGCATGGAGATTCCTCAAACAGCTACAGATAGAACTACCATACAATACAGGAGTTCCACTGCTGGGCATATACCCAAAGGAATGGAAATCATCATGTTGAAGGGATACCTGCACTTCCATGTTTATTGTAGCTCTATTTACAATAGCAAAGAGTAAGAACCAACCTAAATGTCCATGGATTGACAAATAGATAAGGAATCTGTGGTATATTTATGCAATGGAATACTACTCTGCCATAAAAAAGAATGAAATATGACCATTTGCAGCAACACAGATGAACTTAGAGAAAATTATGTTACCTGAAATAAGCCAGGCACAGAAAGAGAAATACTGCATGTCCTCACTCATAAGAGAGAGCTAAAAAAATAAATAAATAAATTTTTTAAAAGAAAGGTACAACAATTACAATAGTTCATCGAACTTTCAAAAGGAGTGAATGGAACTGAGGCCACCAGAGGTGAGAAAAGGGGAGGGGAGGGGGATTAGCAAGAAATTGGTAAAGGGCCACAAAATATGATTATATTGTGCAATGTTGAATATACTAATTATCCTGATTTAAATATCATATATTGCACACATGTATTGATATTCAACACGATATCCCACAGATATATACAATTGTTTCAATGAAAAAAAAAAGAATTTTCATACACTCTTGGTGGAAAAACAAATGGAACAACCTCACTGATAAACAATTTTGCAGTTTCTTTAGAACTTAAACATACGCTATCCATACAACCTAGTAGTCATTGTAGTCTTAGGTTTTTGCCCAAGAGAAATAAAAGTATATGTCCATAGAAAGATGTGTACAAGATTGTTCATATCAGCTATCTTTCTAAAGGCCAAAAATTGTAAGCAACCCAAATGTCAATCAACAAATGAATGGGTCATCAAATTGTGGTATATCCATGAAATGGAATACTCTCAGCAATAAAAAGGAATGAACTTTTAATTTATGAAACAACATGGATGAATCTCAAAATAATTATGTTGAGTAAAAATAGCCAAGCCAAAAAAAAAAAAAATAGTACATACTTTATGATTTCATGTATATAAAATTCCAGAAAACACAAACTAATCTAGTATGACAGAAAGCAGGTGAATGTTGTCTGAGGGTATGGGGAGGTGGAGAGGAAGGAGAAGTGGGAGAGATTACAAAGGGATTCAAGGAAATGGTTGGGAGCAATAGTTGTGTTCAATGACTTTATTATGGAGATGGTTTCATAGGGATAGGTATATCTCAAAAATGATGTTTCAAAAAATGGCATTCAGGATATAGGTCAGCTTAAAATTAGAATCCACTTAGTCATCCAGAAATCAGCAGAGTGAAGATATGCCAAAAACTATAATTGCTGTCATTTGAAACCTTCATCCCACTAGCCCTAGAGCACCTTGGCTTCAGACATGCTTTCTTCAGTATGCTCTCAGACGTGCATGTTTTCTACTTTTACATGCTTTGACTGTTGTGCTTTATCTATGGAATTTTGGTCCATCTTTGAGCAATCTTCTATCTCCATGCCATTTTTCCCTTGAAATTCCTCAGGGACCTATGGCCTGCCTTCTAATAAAGAGCCTTGTAGTCATTCAATTTCCCGCACACGTGTTTCAAATGACCCAGCCCATAGCTACCTTCACTTTACACATCACTCTTTTTACTTTTGCTTTGTGATTTACAATTTCATTATGTCAAACTCTTACTCAAGCTTCCTGGGTACTGTTCTAGAATGAGATACTATGGATTCAGAGTCTAGAAATGTTACAGTTGATCAGCCCTTAGAAAGAGAATGATCTTTCTGGGATTTTGTGTACTTGGACCTAGTTACCCTGCTGTTATCCATTCCCCATTGCCCAGTACAACCTGAAAGAATGCTGGTCATTATGCTAGGAGCTGAGTATACAGTGGAAAAAAGTTGCTACCACCAAAAAGTGAAGGTGGACACTTCCACTTCCAGGAAGATAGAGTAGGTGTACTTTTTGCTCTTCCTCCCACTAAGTACAACAAAACACATGGACATTATGTTGAAAAAAGAAATATAAGACTCTGAAGAGTAGAGAGAAGGAGTCAGACAAGCTAGGGGCCTTAGGAGCCAAGAAATGATGCAGTGGTGAGTTCCTGGGTTTTGCTTGATTGTGGGGTTTTTTGTTTTGGTTTGGTTTTTTGGTTTTAAACTTGTTTTTGTTTTTTGGCATTTTGTTTGTTTGTTTATTTGTTTTGTTTTGTTTTTGCCTCATATATATTCCAAACTTGGAGCTGAAGAAACCAGCCATCCAGAAATGTCAATGGGTGCAGACCAAGAAAAATAAAAATGCCTTAACAAAGGCCTGCTTTCCGTAGCCAATGGAACAGAAAAGGAGCACTCTAGTAAGATGAAAAACTTCTAGATTGTAATTGCTCTACTCCAGCCAAACACCATAGAAGGGGGCGGGACTATGGCCCTACCCTCACCCATGCCAGCAAAGGCTAAGTAGGGAGCTTAGACTTCCAAATTTGTAGGGCTGTAACAAGGTGTCCTCACATGCTGCCCAGAGTAGTATCCAACTAGGGAGCTGAGACTATCTTTCCTGCCAGCTAGCAATGCAGCCCACCCCCACAATATCAGTGGAAACCATGTGGGGGGCCTGGACTTCCACATCTACTCAGCAGAAAGAAGAAACATCTCCCCTCCCTGTGGGGGAGATGTCAGAGGAGGCCTTGTAGAGAATCAAGACTTTCACCATCACCCAGCAGTGATGAGTCCACACTCATCACCACGGTATCCTGAAGACCACATGGAAAACTAAACTCCTACTCCTGCCCAGCAGTAGCAAGGAGTTCTCCCATCTCAGGTGTCAACCAAGGCCAAGTGTGGAACCTAAAATTCTACCTCCACCTGACAGTTAAAAGATGGTGTCTTTCCCTTCCCCTACTGAAGCAATGTCAGAAGGAGCCAGTTAAAACAAGTTTAAATAAGAGCCAGAGTCTTATAATATGAAAATTCTCAGATTTCTATCAGAAATTACTTGTCATAATATAAACCAGGAATATCTTAGAATGACCATTCCATGGGGAAAGATAGTTTCTTCAACAAATGGTGTTGGAAAAACTGGACATCCACAAGAGAGAGGATGATGTTGGACCCTTACCTTACACCACACGTAAGAATTAACTCAAAATGGAGCATAGACTTAAACATAAGAGCTAAAACAATAAAACTCTTTGAAGAAAACATAAAACTAAACCTTCATGTCTTTGGATTTGGCAATGTTTTCTTGGATATTTTTACCCAACAAAAGTAAAAATAGATAAATTGAACTATGTAAAACCGAAAAACTTCTATGTATCAAAGGACACAATAGCATAAAAAGACAACCTACAAAATGGAGAAAATATTAGAAGATCATATATCTATCTGATAAGGGCTTAATATCCGGAATATATAAAGAATTTCAACAATCAACAACAACAACAAAACCAATCCAAATTAAAAATGGGCCAAAGACTTCAACAGACATTTCTCCAAAGATGATATAAAAATGACCAACAAGCATATAAAATATGCTTAATATCACTAATCATTATGTAACTGAAAATCAAAACCACAGAGATATCACCTCACACCCATTAGGATGGCCACTATCAAAAGAACAGAAAACAATGAGTGTTGGCAAGGACTCAGAGAAGCTGGAACTTCTGTGCACTATTGATGGGAGTGTAAAATGATGCCACTGCTATGGAAAACAGTACGGTGGTTCTTGAAAAACTTAAAAATAGGATTACCATAGAGTAGAGCAATTTCACTTCTGAGGCTCAAAGAGATATTTGTATGCCCATGTTCATAGAAGCATTATTCATAATAGCCAAGAAGCAGAAGCAAACCATGAGTCTATCAACAGATGCGTGGATAAATAAAATGTGCTATATACAAACAATGGAATATTATCCCGACTTAAAAAGGAAGGACATTCTAACACATGCTACAACATGGCTGAACCTTGAGAATATTATGCAGTCACAAAAAGACAGATACTGTACGATTCCACTTATGTATTAGGTATCCAGAGTAGTCAAGTTCATAGGAAAAGAAAAGTAGAATGGTGGTTGCTAGGGGCTTAGAGGGGAGGGGGAAATGGAGAGTTGTTGTTTAACAGGTACAGAATTTCAGTTTTACATGAAAATATTCTGGATATTGGTTGCATAACAATATATATACTTACCACTGAACTGCACACTTAAAAATGGTTAATATGGTAAATTTTATATTATATGTATTTTACCATAAATACCATTTAAGTACGGGTTTTTGTTTGACTCTAAGTTAAATTTCTTGTACCATTTTACATTCCCACTAGCAATGAATGATCTAGTTTTTCTGCATCTTCTCCAGCATTTTGTTGTCACTATTTTATATTTTAGTCATTCTGATAGGTATGTAGTGATATCTCATTATGGTTTTAATTTATATTTCCCCAATGACTAATGATGTTGAATGTCTTCTCATGTTTATTTGCCATCTGTGTATCCTCTTTGGAAAAATGTCTCTTCATGTCTTTCACCTATTTTCTAACTGGATTTAATTTTAATGCCTTCTTTACAAACTGAAAAATTTGGAGGACTCTCAGAAACAAGTGTCCGCCTATTAACAAAACAAACACATGAGCACAAATACAATTTTGAAAGATAGACAATATATGATTAAACAAACAAAAGTGCTACAGGCAACCAGGTTCAGCTTGCCCTCTCATGCTAAACAAATGACTTGAAAAACCAAAAGCTGGTGCAAGGATTGGAAAGTTTATTCAGATAACCAGCATCTGGGGGATGACCAGGCTAAAATCATCCCACCTTCTGATGCCTGTTCTGGGTTTTATAAATGGCAAGAGGTGGGAGAGTGAGGTAAGGGTTTTGTTCTGCAGGAAAAAAGGGGAGGCTGGCCATGAGACCAATAGAGGGTCTGAGTCAGATGTCAGGGTTCCATGATGGACTGGGTGCTTTGGTGTCGTGAAGTCTGCAGTTGGTGGACTGGTCAGCTTCCAGCCCATGATGTTATTTCAGGGTTGGAGTCCTTTTCTCCTAAGGAGAGCTTAAAGACAATAATAACCTCAGTCAAACATCACTGGAGCATAAAAATACCTGACTCGGACCTCTAACTAATGTGGATGCAATTCTCCTTTGAGCAAGAAGGTGAGTTAATAATCAGCTAGGGTGCTTTGCCTCTCTCTCATATTTCCTCTGTCTGCAATTGATTTAGGGAGTTAAGAAAAACAAGGAAACTTAATTTCAATCCTTAACGGTAGGTGCACAACATCTAAAGTAAATCAACATAAGAGGGTGTAATGGGAGGTAAACAGAAATAAACTTTTGAGAAGGATCCTTTCGGAGTGTGATTTCATCTCAGAGCAGTTTTAGCCATATGGGCAGTTTCTTATTTCCTCTGCTAATCTCAGGAATTGATGATTATCAGTTCCCAAGTTAATAGCTAACTGAAGTGTTCTGATTGGTCTTAGTCACCCCAAAGATGGCCATTCTCTGGCTAAGATCCCTTTCAAAAGGATTTAAAAAACACTGTACAGCAGTTTCTCAATAGTGACATATAGCTAATACCTGTGGTGATAAATATATTAATAGTTCTCTGTCCAACTGAAGCACTTTGAAATTGATCCAGTACCCTGGCTGTCATCTATCACATGACAGCTTCCAGTCTAGAGGCTCTGCAGGAATCACTTCAGGGGTTGATCTCAGGGTCAGTCTCCACTGATCTAGGAACCAACCGTGTTCTTTAGTTAGACATGAGGTTGAGACAAGTCAAGGTCTAGGATTTGGATCCCCATACTAGCCAGTTGCCAAAAAAAGAAACAAAGAGAATGTTTGTTTCTCCAGACTCCCTACTGCCTTCCCCAAGTTCAGGGACAGAACAATAGTAATCATAATACAATAATAGCTACTATATTAGCACAGTTTTTATAGTTTACAAAGGGTTCTCAAAATCAACTTCATCCTCTGTTGCCTTATCTAATTAAGTAAAATTAAAATGTAATTGCAATAAAATAAAATTAACTGAAGTGCTAAAATTCTCAGGAATGCTGCAATCGAGAAAATAATCATTAAATCTCTACTTTATTCTGCTGAATCAATGAAATTCTTTAGAAACAACCTTGCATGCTCCCTGCCCCCTGCTTCCTGGGGTAATTGAGCAATGCTTAAAGAAACCCAGAGTTTATTTTCTCCAAAGAAATGCTGGAATTTTTTTTTTTTTTTAGTTGACCTCCCCAGTTAAGCCAAAGAGCTGTGACCAGATTAAAGACTGAAAATATTTTCCTTCTCCATGAGTAGTATTCCTCTGGTTATTTTTTGGGTTTTGTTGTTGTTGTTTTTACCAAAGCATTATAAATTCTTCTTTAGTTACATCTTGAATGATTGTCTCACATTTCAGCTGAGGAATCAAATTCACCTTGTCTTTACAGGTTGCTATGCTGAGGGCACAGAGAATCCAACCAGACATTCACAACGGATTTTCATCGCTGGAATTTTTTGATGCCTATTCAAATTCTTTTCCACTAAACAGCTAGTGTCTGCATCCTTCGTAGATCCTGATTATGCACTAGAACACCCTCTTCTTGGTTCAACAACAAACTTCTTTGCTTTAATCCCCATTTCTTGGTTTTCTGAACTTTTCTTTCCCTCTGGTGTGTTTTCTTATAATCTGCATCTTAACTATCTCTGTAGTCTTGAAAAGTACCTTTTTACTATTTTATTTAATGCCAAGTAGGAAATCATCAGGTAATAAAGATTGTCTTTCAAACAATTAGAAGCATGGAGATTCTTCAGAGTCGTTATTTTTTATGATTGTATTTTTTAAAAAAAACCAAAACCTGGAACATTTCTTCAGTACTTTCATTCATCTATTGGCTACAAAGAACTGAAGATACAATGATTGATCAGACGAGAGCTCTGCCCTTAAGAAGCTCACATTTGAGGGACAGAAGTATAAGCCAGCAATTGCAGTACAATGTGCTCATGCCGTGGTAAAACTGTAGGCAAAGTGCCTTGAAATCCTAAGTAGGGAACTGGAGAATTTATAATACAATAAGAGTGGGAGCTTAGAAAAAAAGAACGTAAATATAAAGTAAGCAACAAGCTGTGGAGATTCATACACACATGCACAAAATTTTTATTAGAGTCCCATTAGATGCAAGACATTATCCTATGCACATGATACCATTAGAATGGATGGAGAAAGTCCATTTACCATGTATCTTACACTCTACAGAGGGAGACAATTACCAAATGCATTTTTTTAAGTATCTGGTAGTAATAAGCACTGCAATGAAAATAAAACAAGGTAATGTGGAAAGAATTGATTTGGGAGCTATTTTAGGCTGCGTAGTCAGTAAGGGTCTATTTATTGCCAAAGAATGGGATTTGAGTATCCAGAGTTTGTCCCTTAGCAAGTCCATCATTTCCATACTGCTTCCTAAAGGGCTTTTCACAAAGACTGAAGAACATTTAGTAAAAGGCTTGATAACAGGATCAAAAGCATTTGCTACTAAAAATCAAGAGGGAGCCAGAAAAAATACCTACATATTAATGCAAAGCTCTATGAAGGTAACAGCTGAGTAATAGGGATAAAAAAAATAAATAAATAACAGAGAATATGCCTAGTAATTCTCAAGAGAAAGCAGGGAACAGTTTTGGAAGAATGAACACATAATCCTTAGCAAGTAAAGAGGCAGTCACTGGTGCAAGTTTGTTGTAGATTCTTCTAGAGCATCCTATACATGTACCAGGATGCTGACGAATATCTTATTATTGTTTTTAAGGGGGACAGAGCTGATCCTAACTAATATACAAACTCTTCTCTGCTAATTTTTTTTCATATTTAAAATACTTTAGAAATTATATATTAGTACATAAAAATTTATCTCTTTTTTAAAGCTACGTGCTGACCGATTGTTTATTTAATCATTCATTTTGTACTATAAATCATAGAAATTGTGACTCTGTGAAGAATTTTCTACCTGTTCTCCAAACCCATTTCTCTTTCCTGGGCACAGAAGGAGGCCTCATCTCCCAGCTTCTCTCACACTTAGATGTGGCCCCGTAACTGTGTTCTAGCCAATAAAGTGTGAATAGGAATGTTGGGTGTCATTTCTCGGCCTGACCCATGAACACCTGATCCTCCATGCTCCTGCCACTTCTGACAGTTTGGTGTAAATGAGCAAGATGGCCTTTGGAAGCTCACACTGAAGATGATGGAACCACAAGATAAAAGGGTCCCGTGTTTCTGAATCAACATTTGGGGAAGAACGACCAATCAATCAGGGACATTCATTTGGAACTTCACATAAGTGATAAATAAACTTTAAACATGTTCGAACTATTTGAGGATTTGTTAGTTACTGTTAGTTACAGTAAATAGTGTGTTTCCCATTTCCACTATAAACTTTAATGTTGAATTTCACCTAAGCCCTGTGCTCCCAGAAAACAGGGATGATTAAAGAAATCTCCCCACTCTTTTGTGTTCTGAAAAGGGCTTACTACAAAGAAACACCCTTCTCCAAATGCTTTAGATAATACTCAAGTATATCCCACTATGACAAGACCAGACACTGACCCTCCAGATTTCCATCCTTTGCCTCACAAATGATTAACTGAACTGTTTTGTCCTCACTGAGTAATCAGAACAAAATGCTTGTTACCCAAATTTTAGTTAAGTTTCTATCCTTCCCCCAGGCCCACCTTCAGCCCAAGTCAGCATAAACCCCTCCTTAACTGCCCCTCCCAACAATCAGCTGACCTGAAGGTTAGTCTGTGTGCTGGGCATATGGTTGGTGTTATACAAACATTGGCTATTATTATGAATGCACTTAATGGACTTCCTCAGTCCCCCGGTTTTCTGATGGGAACCTCAGAGACTTCCCTCAATTCTCCTTTCCTTTCCCTACCCCTTGACTTCCCTGGAGGGCTAACACTGCAGTCCCTCCTAAGAACGCTGACTTGTGCACCCAAATAGCAAAGGAAAGAGAGAGGAGCAGGCAAGGGAGAAAAGGGTGATCGACAATGAAAGCCAGCCCTTGGCTTCCCTGAGACCTGGGAAGGAGAGATGTTGGAGTAGGAAAAGTGAAATGTTTTAAAAGGAAAATAAAACTGCCACGTTAACCATGTAAATTAAAATGTTTAGTGCAACCTAGAAAGAGATGTCAAAACCAGAGAGAAGCATCCAGGAGCACTGGCTGAAGTCTCCAGCCAACATCGTCCGTGCACCACTTCATACCATGTTACAGTTCCCTACCTTCTCCCCTGCACCTGGCATGGGGCGAGCACTTAGTAAGCACTTAAATAACCACTTGATGAATGAATGAATGGATCACCACACAGATATTCTGTTGAGAGGATGGGGGTTGGAGATGAGCTATTCAAAGACCTGGTCATTAATACCAGTTAAGGAGGCCCTTTAAGACATTTTTTTCCCTAAGTCCCCAGTGAAATCTCCACATAATTTTTGCAAGAGTTCTAACAGGTAGAAAGGCAGAGGATCTTTTGATAGAGTCTGTTTTGTCCTTCATTTACTCATCAGCTTGAAGGGGGGAGGGGGTGATCAAGGCTTTTCTGGATAATACACATCATGGTTATAATCCCAGGGTAGTCTTTTCCTCCTAATTTTTACCCTCATTCTCCTCTCTTTCCCTCAAATGGTTGTCCCTTTTTAACACAATTCTAAGTGAGAAAAAACTCTCTGAGGCAGTAAAGCCATTTGCGTTCCTTGCAGGTGAGTAGTGGAGTGTTGTTTGGTGGGGAGAGTGGGTGCAAGAAGGCATCATGCCACCGTCTGTCTTTCAGAGCAATGATTCAGGGAAGAAAAGTCAGACATCTGCAAAAGGTGGGGGTTGAGGAGTAATTAGCCAAAAAAATCTCTCTAACCTCCCAACCCTAACATTCTGTAAAGCAGAGAGTGCCATGTAACAACACTGTAGAAAGACTGAGTTTTTCCTTGGACATGTAACTGGTACTATGTGCTAGGCACGAACACATATCCTCACCCCACTTCCTCTTCGTGGAAGGATTTGCTGCCCAGATTGGGGACTGTGATCACAGGACAGCTTTCAGCTGTCAGCTGTGTTGGGGTCTAGTTCAGCTGCAGAGAGCCACCTCACCCAGGGTCAAGCTTGCTACCAGGGACTAAGCAGGCATGGGCATTTGGTTCTGGAGCAAAGCACCCTAACAAGCAATGCTTGCCCCACAGCTGCCTGCCCCAGGCTGGTCGAGGCTTTATCATGCTAGCTAGGCAGTTCAACTTCTCCCTCTGCCCAGTCCTGCTTTCCCCTTACCTTCACAGCTGTTGAGCCCTAATAGCATCTGTTGCCCCAAACTGCTAGAAGCATCTGCTTCTAGAGAGTCCTACCTTCATTTTATATGATGATTCCAAAGGATGTTGTAGTGGATGAATTATGTTCCCCCCAAAACTCCCTGAAGTTTGAATTGTGTCCCCCAAGTTTTTTGTATTAGAAACTTAGCCGCCACTGTGATTGTTAAGAAGGTGGGAAATCCTATTATGGAAATTGAAAGGTGGAGTCTTGAGGAGGTGATTGGATTGTAGGACCGTGCAGTAGTGAACAGGTTAAAAATGGTGGTCAGGGGCGTGCTTCTGAGGGCTTTAAAAGAAAGAGGAGAGTCTGTCTTTCTCTCTCTCTGCTTCCACCATCTTGCAATGTGAGACCCCTGGGTCACTGTTGCCACCACCAGGTGAACTTTGGACTTCCCAGCCTCAGAAACTGTAAGCAGTAAATTTCATTTTTCTTTACAAATCACTCAGTTTCAGGTATTTCGTTATAAGCAACAAAAATGGACTAATTCAGATGTGTTTCTAAATTATTCGGAATAAACAAACTGCCTCCCAAGAGGACTGTTTTGAAGAACAGGGCTCACTGGGAGGGGAGAGCCCTATTATGTTGGTTTGGTGGGGGACTGCTTTGATACTTTATGCGTTTTAGTCTTTTGAGAAAATAATGGTGAGCCTCTGTTATGGGTAAAAGACAAAATCTGTGCATAAGAAAAGGTTTTGACTCAGAGACTTATGAGCTAAATTTGCCCAGATTTTTGTGTCTTTGATGCTGGAAAGCAATGGTACATGGTGGGAGCAAAGAATGAGAAAAGTTGAGGCAAATCAGTCGCCTCATGCAAATTGAAGATGAATCAACTTGTATCATGTGAAGAAACAACGTGAAGCTGCTGTTGCTGATGGGATGGCCCCTCAAGGATATGAAAAGGCTGTTTCCAAGGCAATATACAGAGCCAGTGAGCAATCTTAACTACCTCTTTTCTACAGGGAAATCAGCAGTAAGAATAGAACAACCAAACAGAAATGTCTGAACCACTTCTCAAAACACCAAGTTGTCCTAAGTTCCACCACCCCAAAAAAGTTCTCTCCAGAAAGAACTCCTTATGAATATCATGACCTTAATGAAGGTGAATTCTGTTTTGTTGCAATAGAAATAAAGCAGTAATTAAAAAGGACAATGCATGCACACAATGATAGGCATCATCTGAAATACACATATCTGTGGTTTCTTGGTAATTCAGTTTAAACATACTTTGGAAAGTTTTATTAAATATAGAGCTATCATTGCAGTTGATTAAAGTCAATGTTTATGGCTATTTTCATAAAATGTTGGTTAGGAAAATAACTCCATTTGAAACCAGAATTATAATTTGTAGCAGACAATATCAGACATTGGCCTGCATTCAGGGGAGCCAGAAGTGCCTGGATATTTACTTTCCCCTGGAAGAGCCCTTGACCAATTATTGACAAATGTAAAGTACAAAAGTCTAGCTCCCTTGGGGACTTCGCATGAAATCACACCCTTAATTGGCTCCTAGCTTCCCTGTCCTTCCCCTAGTCCTCTGCCGGTCTCCCCTGGACAATGTGTATAATAAGTCATTTGCACATAAATCTTTGCTGGATCAAGCTTCTAGGGAACCTGACCTAAGACAATTGAATCCCAAACATCCTAGCCTCATAGCATATAAACCCTAAAATAAAATTACATTCTTTTTTTATAGCACAAAAATTATAGCACGTGCTTCCTTTTATCTTTTTATTCATTCAACAGATATATCGTGCTAACAGCTGAGGATATAGAGGCAGGTAAACATAGTTTCTGTCTTCAGATAGAAGAGCTTAAACCACTGGTTTGAGGCCAAAGAACAACCCCCCTCAAGATAACCAAAGTCAAGTTTGGTGTTCTAGCCCCCAAGCCATTTGGGTCTGCTTGCACCATGCCCACGCTGTCCACATTTGCTCCTGTGAAGCCTCCCCAGGAGAACACCCCAAGTTGGCTGATTGTCCGTATGTCCAAACTTTCCAGTCCTCAAGGAACCAGTGTAGCTGAAATCCGGGCAGAAATGGAGAAAACAGTCCTCTCATTCTGTGTCATGTTTTGTATAAAAAAGTAAGAGGAATTCTATAAATATATATGGGCATATATATGAATATATGTATATGCACACATACTTTATATATTAATATGCTATAATATGTAAATACATATATATCTCATTTTTAGAAAAAGAAACTGAGGAGAAATGAGGGGAATGCTGGAAGAGACAGCAATGGAAATAATATTTCTGAGTATATCTTTTCATACAGTTTTTACTTTTGAAACGTAAATATTTTACGTATTCAAAAAATAAAACTGAACCAAAAAAGTACTTCCTAAAACAGAACACAAGTGGAAACAAATTATACAAGTTGTATTTCAATTTCATAAAATTTCCACCTAGAGAAAATATTTACTTCAAGTAACATAAATGCAGTCAGTAGATTTATTAATGCTAGTAAAAATACCAGTATTGTAATTTTAGAACTATTTTATGTACATTTTAGGTAAAGCAAATAAGAGAACGTTAATGTTATTAGGAATCCAGATTTTTGAAGTAAGACAAAACATGTTAATAAAAGAAATAAGAAAAAAATGCTGTAATGTTGAATTTTAATTACAAACATTGATATGAACTCGTGTTTTTAAAAAATATATTCCTATGTTTGTCCACTTAAATGGGTCAAAAAAATGAAAGTCCAGTAGAAACAAGGACATCTAGCCCCCAGATCTCGGTTTCTCATTCTCCACTAATATATATATACTGGGGTCCATTGGAAAAACAACTGATTTTAGGAAATGTACAAGATAAACCAAGGACATCTTGTTATGTCAAAAATCTAGAAAGTACTCAAAGAAAGAGTCATGTCAAAAAGACCCACAAGCCAGGTTAAAGTGACTTCTACTGGAGGGGTTTTTCAAGATGGCGGCGGCTGCGGCGGCTGGCGCGGAGTAGCTGAGGTGGAAAAGGCGGCCACTGGGCCTGAGGCAGCCGGGAAACTTGTGGACCTTCCTCTCGCCATCTCTTAAGGGAGGACTGCTGCTGCTGACCGGTCGTGGGGGGTGACCTCCACTTTGCCCCCAGCAGGAGAGGCTGCCTCATTTACAGGCAACAGCTTTGAAGTGTGGAGGAGGAAAAGAACTGTTTCTTAGCTGCAAAAGCAAGTCTCGAAACAGGGAACACGGCGCCAGGGCTGCTGTGGATGCAGCCAGGATCCCGGAGGCCGGGGCCACGCTGAAGGCGGCCAGCTGCTCTATTCAGGATTCAAGGTTTCAGGCCGGCATTAAAGAAGATTCCTGGGAGCGCCCGAGCCCGAGCCGCGCCGCGTCTGAACAGCCCGAGGCGGCAGCGGCCGAGAACTGGGAAAGGCCGCAAACCAGAGACAGAGAGCGAGCACCCGACCTGGCACAGCACTGTGAGTGATCCCTGGCACAGCTCTGTTCGGGGGGTGGATGCCCACACGGCTCCCGCCTGCACCACCAGGCCACTCACCGCCCGGTGCTGCCTCCATTTTCCCAGGTGCGGGCAGCTCCGCCCTGCTCGGCCATCACTGAGCCCTCCCACTTGCTTGGCCTGGCGCCGGGCTTTCCGGAGCCTGCGGACCGGCCTCCGCTCCCACTCCCTCCGCGGTTCTCTGGCAGGTCTGGTGGTGGGGGGCATCCCGGGCCAGTGTCGGGAGGGCAAGGAAGTACAGGCGGGCCGACTGTCACTCCACCATACCCTGGACTCCGGCCCCAGGTAAACTCCCTGTTACTGGGAGGCAGATACCATCTCTGCGGCCACCAGTTTGGAAAAAAGCCTAACGAATTTCTGGTTGGGAATAGTGTGGTAGGAGAGTTCCCAGGTCCGCTTGAACCTGCCGGAGACCAGGCTGCAGGTGGGCGCTAGACTCGGTTTATACTGGGGGGGACAAAGGTGAACAAGACCCGAGAAAGATCTACATAGTGCTACAAAGGCACCCAGAGAGACCGGTCGTCTATGCCCAGCAGAAACCTGGTAGACTTCCTGGGCGAGGCGGTGCCGAGCAGGGTCTTGAAGGCCCAGCTGATAGACGAGGGGTGCAGAAGACATGCCCCAGCCCAGCACAGTGCGCACAGAGTGGGGAGACGTGCGGCCAGAGAGGCAGAGACTCGACAGAAACCACACACCTGGTGGGGTCGCCACTGCACGATCTAACAGCCTGGGCCAGAGCACACGGAACAGGGAGAAGTCCTCCACAGGAAGTGAAAGCTCAACAGAGATCACACACCCTGTAGTACATGATCCACCAGCCCAGCAGAGTCCAAGCTGACCAGAAAGGTGGCTCCCTGGAGAAGCCCAAGACCCGAGGCAACCACACACACAAGGCACTAGAGGCCAACTGAGCAGTCACGGAGGGAGCCATACCAAATTGGCAACCACAGCAACATCCTAGTTAGTCATTAGTCTCAAACCGGTGGACTGTGAAACCCCCTGCCACAATGAATAAACACCAAAAAAAAGATACCAGTAATACAAAAAATCAAGAAAGTACACCACCAAAAGTTAATAAATCTCAAACTCTAGATCCTATAGAACAAGAAGCCCTTGAAATGACTGACAAGGAATTTCGAGTGATAATTCTAAGGAAACTGAATGAGATACAAGAAAACTCAGCTAGACATCATGATGAAATGAGGAAAAGTATACAGGATCTGAAAGAGGAAATGTACAAGGAAATCAATGTCCTGAAAAAAAATGTAGCAGAACTTGCTGAACTGAAGAAGTTATTCAACAAAATAAAAAACACAACGGAGAGTTTAACCAGCAGGCTTGTCGAAGTTGAAGAGAGAAGCTCTGAACTTGAAGATGGGCTGTTTGAAATAACACAAGCAGACAAAAAGAAAGAAAAAAGAATCAAGGACATTGAAGAAAATCTGAGAGAGATATCAGACAACCTTAAGCGATCAAATATCCAAGTCATGGGTATTCCAGAAGAGGAGGAAAATGGAGATTCCATTGAAAACATATTCAACAAAATAGTGGCAGAAAACTTCCCAGGTATAGGAAAAATCACAGATCTTCAGATCCAGGAAGCTCAACGATCTCCAAACGTATTCAACCCAAAAAGGCCTTCTCCAAGACATGTCATAGTCAAATTGGCAAAACTCAGAGACAAAGAGAGAATCTTAAAAGCTGCAAGAGAGAAGCGTCAAATCACCTATAAGGGAGCCCCAATCAGGTTAACATCAGACTTTTCATCACAAACCCTAAAAGCTAGAAAGGAATAGGATGATATTATCAAAATACTAAAAGACAAAGATTGCCAGCCAAGAATACTCTACCCTGCAAGGCTATCCTTCCGAAATGAGGGGCAAATAGTATATTTCTCAGGCAAACAAAAACTGCGGGAGTTCAATACCACAAGACCACCCTTACAAGAAATCCTCAAGGGAGTACTGGGTTTGGTTCCTGAAAAATAACTACCACTGCCATAAAAACCCAAGAAAAATCTATACCCGCTAGTATAATAAAAATGGCATTCATGAAGAGAAAACAAGCTAACAAAAACACTGTCTACAACCTAAGGAACCAACAAACACAGAAAACAAACAGTAAATCAGAAAGCAAGGAACAAAAGACACCTAAGACAACCAAACAACCAATAAAATGCTAGGAATAAATCATCACCTTTCAATAACAACTCTTAATGTAAAAGGCTTAAATTCCCCAATTAAAAGACACAGACTGGCTGACTGGATCAAAAAGCAGGACCCAACTATATGCTGCCTACAAGAGACCCACCTCACCCATAAAGATTCACACAGACTAAGAGTGAAAGGATGGAAAAAGATTTACCATGCAAACAGAAAAGAAAAACGAGCTGGAGTAGCTATTCTTATATCTGACAAAATAGACTTTAAACTAAAAACCATAAAAAGAGACAATGAGGGACACTACTTAATGATAAAAGGACTGATCCATCAAGAAGACATAACAATCATAAATATGTACGCACCCAATGTTGGAGCAGCCAGATTTATAAAACAAACTCTATTAGACCTAAAGAAGGAAATAGACACTAATACCATAATAGCAGGGGACCTGAACACCCCACTGTCAATATTAGACAGATCATCTAGGCAAAGAATCAGTAGAGAAACACAAGATCTAAACAAGACTCTAGACCAATTGGAATTGGCAGATATCTACAGAACATTCCACCCAACAACCTCAGAATATTCATTTTTCTCATGAGCACATGGATCATTCTCCAGGATAGATCACATATTAGGTCACAAATCAAGTCTCAATAAATTCAAAAAAATTGCAATTATCCCATGTATCTTCTCAGACCACAATGGATTAAAACTAGAAATTAATAACAAACGAAACTCTGGAAACTATACAAACACATGGAAATTAAACAGCATTCTACTTAATGACATGTGGGTCCAAGAAGAAATCAAGCAGGAAATCAAAAAATTTATTGAAACTAATGAAAACAATGATACATCATACCAAAACCTGTGGGATACTGCAAAAGCAGTATTGAGGGGAAAATTTATTGCATTAAACGCTCACTTCAGAAGAATAGAAAGATGGCAAGTGAACAACCTAACACTTCACCTTAAAGAACTAGAAAAACAAGAACAATCCAAACCTAAAGTTAGCAGACGGAAAGAAATCATTAAGATCAGAGCAGAACTGAATGAAATTGAAAACCAAAAAACAATTCAAAAGATCAATGAATCAAAAAGTTGGTTTTTTGAAAAGATAAATAAAATTGACAAACCATTAGCATGGCTAACAAAAAAAAGAAGAGAAAAGACTCAAATAACAAAAATTAGAAATGAAAAAGGCGATATTACAACTGATTCATCTGAAATACAAGGAATCATTCGAGACTACTATAAACAACTATACGCCAACAAATTTGAAAATCTGGAGGAAATGGATAAATTTCTGGACACACACAAGCTCCCAAAACTGAACCATGAAGACGTAGAAAATTTGAACAGACCAATAACAATAAAGGAGATTGAAGCTGTTATCAGAAGGCTCCCAACAAAGAAAAGCCCAGGACCAGATGGATTCACAGCAGAATTTTACCAAACATTCAAAGAGGAATTGACACCGATTCTTTACAAACTATTCCAAAAGATTGAAACGGACACAAATCTCCCAAACTCATTCTATGAAGCAAACATCATCCTGATACCAAAACCAGGTAAAGATATAACCAAAAAAGAAAACTACAGGCCAATATCCTTGATGAATATAGATGCAAAAATCCTCACTAAATTACTAGCAAACAGAATACAGCAACACATACGTAAAATTATTCATCACGATCAAGTGGGATTCATCCCAGGGATGCAAGGTTGGTTCAACATACGCAAATCAATAAATGTGATACACCATATTAATAAACTCAAACACAAGGACCATATGATCATCTCTATAGATGCTGAAAAAGCATTTGATAAAGTTCAGCACTCATTCATGACAAAGACCCTCTATAAGTTAGGTATAGAGGGAAAGTATCTCAACATAATTAAAGCCATATATGCCAAACCCACAGCCAATATCATCCTGAATGGGGAAAAGCTGAAAGTTTTTCCTTTAAGAACAGGAACTAGACAAGGATGCCCACTCTCAACACTCCTATTCAACATAGTGTTGGAAGTACTAGCCAGAGCAATCAGAGAAGAGAAGGAAATAAAGGGCATTCAGATTGGAAAAGATGAAGTCAAACTGTCCCTGTTTGCAGATGACATGATCCTATATATCGAACAGCCTAAAACCTCTACAAAAAAACTGTTGGAATTGATAAATGATTTCAGCACAGTAGCAGGATACAAAATCAACACACAAAAATCAGTAGCATTTCTTTTCTCCAATAGTGAACATGCAGAAAGAGAAATCAAGAAAGCCTGCCCATTTACAATAGCCACCAAAAAAATAAAATACTTAGGAATTGAGTTAACCAAGGAGGTGAAAAATCTCTATAATGAGAACTACAAACCACTGCTGAGAGAAATTAGAGAGGATACAAGAAGATGGAAAGATATCCCATGCTCTTGGATTGGAAGAATCAACATAGTGAAAATGTCCATACTACCCAAAGTGATCTACAAATTCAATGCAATCCCCATCAAAATTCCAAAGACATTTTTCTCAGAAATGGAAAAAACTATCCAGACATTTATATGGAACAATAAAAGACCACGCATAGCCAAAGCAATGCTGAGCAAAAAAAATAAAGCTGGAGGTATAACACTACCTGACTTTAAGCTATACTACAAAGCTATAATAACCAAAACAGTATGGTACTGGCATAAAAACAGACACACTGACCAATGGAATAGAATAGAGAATCCAGAAATCAACCCACACACTTACTGTCAGCTGATCTTTGACAAAGGCACCACGCCTATTCAGTGGCGAAGGGACTGCCTCTTCAGCAAATGGTGCTGGGATAACTGGATATCCATATGCAGGAGAATGAAACTAGATCCATACCTCTCACCGTATACTAAAATCAACTCAAAATGGATTAAGGATTTAAATATACACCCTGAAACAATAAAACTTCTTAAAGAAAACATAGGAGAAACACTTCAGGAAATAGGACTGGACACAGACTTCATGAATACGACCCCAAATCACGGGCAACCAAAGGAAAAATAAACAAATGGGATTATATCAAACTAAAAAGCTTCTGCACAGCAAAAGAAACAATTAACAGAGTTAAAAGACAACCAACAGAGTGGGAGAAAATATTTGCAAAATATACATCTGACAAAGGATTAATATCCAGAATATATAAGGAACTCAAACAACTGTACAAGAAGAAAACAAGCAACCCAATTAAAAAATGGGCAAAAGAGCTAAGTAGGCATTTCTCTAAGGAAGATATACAAATGGCCAACAGACATATGAAAAAATGCTCAACATCACTCAGCATCCGGGAAATGCAAATCAAAACCACATTGAGATACCATCTAACCCCAGTTAGGATGGCTAAAATCCAAAAGACTCTGAACGATAAATGCTGGCGAGGCTGCGGAGAAAAAGGAACTCTCCTACATTGTTGGTGGGACTGCAAAATGGTGCAGCCTCTATGGAAAATGGTATGGAGGTTCCTCAAACAATTGCAGATAGATCTACCATACGACCCAGCTTTCCCACTGTTGGGAATATACCCAGAGGAATGGAAATCATCAAGTTGAAGGTATACCTGGTTCCCAATGTTTATCGCAGCACTCTTTACAATAGCCAAGAGTTGGAACCAGCCCAAATGTCCATCATCGGATGAGTGGATACGGAAAATGTGGTACATCTACACAATGGAATACTACTCAGCTATAAAAACGAATGAAATACTGCCATTTGCAACAACATGGATGGACCTTGAGAGAATTATATTAAGTGAAACAAGTCAGGCACAGAAAGAGAAATACCACATGTTCTCACTTATTGGTGGGAGCTAAAAATTAATATATAAATTCACACACACACACACACACACACACAAACCGGGGGGGGGGGGAAGAAGATATAACAACCACAATTATTTGAAGTTGATACAACAAGCAAACAGAAAGGACATTGTTGGGGGGAGGGGGGGAGGGAGAAGGGAGGGAGGTTTTGGTGATGGGGAGCAATAATCAGCCACAATGTATATCGACAAAATAAAATTTAAAAAATAAAAATAAAAATAAAAAATAAAGTGACTTCTACTGACCTTTGAAACAAATGTGAGCATCAAAAAGAATAATGACTGTAATGCTGTAATACACTGAATAAATAAATATCAATGAACACACAGTGAAACTCAAAAAAGAGAGACAAAGGACAGGAGAGAAAAAATATATAAAGCTCTTATTTAATAATAAATGTAAAAGCAATAAAGGAAAGTTTTTAATTGCTACCCCTACTGTAAAAAAATTTGACTTTTTTTTTTTTTTTTTTTTGGCAGCTGGCCAGTCCAGGGATACAAACTCTTGACCTTGTGTTGCCAGTACCACACTTTCCCAAGTGAGCTGACCAGCCAGCCCCCTAAAAATTGATTTAGACAAGGATCCTTAATGGTTGCTAAAACCATTGAGTAAAAGTCTCTCTCCACAGATTACTTACAAATTGCAAAGGAAAAAACATACCTTTTCAAAGGAGCGATCTGGTAGTCACCACCTTACCCAAGTGAACAACCTTGAGTTTCTAATAGGACAACCTGACTTTGCATGTATCATTACATGGTGCAATACAAAGTATACAATATGTGTGAAATATTCTTGCCAAAATGTTTAGCCTGAATCTAATCAAGCCTCTAGGCCTAACTTTCGATTTACAGACAAAAAGGAAATAGCAGTACAAGTTCAATATTACCATGAGGAAGCAATCAGAAAAAATCCAGAATTGGGGATATTTTACATGACAACTGGTTAGGACTCTTTAAAAGTCAATCCAAGAAAAAAGTGGATAAATGTTCTAGATTGAGACACTAAATATCCATAAAATCCAAATGCAATGTGTGTACCTTAATTATATCCTGATTCAAAAAATAGAAATATAAATTACATTTGGGGACAAATGGGGAAATTTGAATATGGAGTGGGTATTAAATATCATAGAACTATTGTTCATTTAGATAATAGTCTATTGTAGGAAAATATTCTTAAGTTGACACATGATGATGTACAGAGGAGTGATTTATAGTATCTGCATCTTACTTTCAAATGGTTCCACCAATATTAGATATAGAAAAGGATAAAGCAAATATGGCAAAATATTAACAATTGTTGAATATAGATGGAGGGTATACAAATGTTCACTGCACTATTCCTTCAACTTTTCTGGTGCTTGAAATTTTTCAAAATAAAAAGACAGGAACAAAAACAAGACCATAGGGCTCCATGATGGTCATGCGTCCTCACCAAGAGCTAATGTCAACAATTCCCAGTTGGCCATTTCTCTTCTTTCTGTAGTTATTATAGATCCAAGATACATCACTAATGACTACAAAAAGTGCATTTACAAGGATGCATGGTTTAGACCTTAACTATGAAGATTTTAGGACAACTTATTAATTTTCTCAAGTAGCCCCCAAAGTTACATCATTCAAAAAATGTGTGGCTTTCTTTGAACTTGAGCTGCTTTCAGACATTCCATTGTTCATTCAATTGGCTTAAGTATTTATTAAGGTTTGAGGCATCATTTGCCTCTTGCCAGTATCAAATGAGGTATTGGATTGTGTCTGAGCAATCTGCAGTTTCTATAAATACTTGATAGGATCTACTTTCTCTATTTAACATGGAAAGTTATTTGGGCTCTGATAGAAAAGAAAATATTCTTTCTATTCAAGTAAGAAACAAGCATCTTCCCAGCTTATTCAGTTCTCTAGATTCTACTACTTTTAAAATTAAATAAATTCATATCATGGTAAGGACCCCGAGGATTCCAACTTCACCTTTTACAAATAAAGACACCGATCAGCACAGCTTAAATAACTTGTACAGGTTTGCAAAGCTAACTAGTGGTAAAGCAAGACTTGATCCAGGTTTTTGACTCCCAGTAAAATTATAAATATTCCTATACAATGCTGGTCTATCACTTAAATATTGTGTGATCTTGGACAAGGTGCTTAAAATCCTTAAGCCTTAGAGGTAATAATACTGTGGAAGCTGCCTCAGGTATCCAGCATCACAACCCCTCAGTCCATCTCTCATTTCAGATGTAGCTTTGATGTACCCCTCTGCTGGAGTTCAAGGTCACCTTATGCTGACAGCTTTCCACATCAAACATTCACTGCCTGTCCCTTTCATTCATTCCTCCCTCCCTCTTCTTCCTCCTCAACCAAAGGAAAAAGGAGAGGCTCTCAGAAGTCAAGCAAGGCCTGGCCACTTACATGTTTGAGGTTTATTATAAAATGAAGACATTCTAAAATTTTTGTAGTCATAAATATATGACTACAAAAATGATCATAAATTGTTTATAATAAAGGAATTAATGACAAAAATGCAATTTATAACATAATTAGAGAATTTATTTTTTAAGGTCAATTCATAATGTATAATACAAAGTGTGGTTCCCAAACAATGAAACACACTTGAAGCTGTGGAAGAACATCTTATTTCACTTCTGTCCAAGTACTTTTGTAACTAAGTGAATACCTAGCCCAGATATCCATAGGCAGGGTCCTGTTGAGGAGCAGCTACAGTTCTTTCTTTCTTCCACACCTCAGCACTGGAAGGAAATAGTAATGCTCTGTTCACTTTTATATGGACTCTGGAATGCACGGTCTCCCACTGCCCCTCCCCAGATCATGCCTTGCCAAGACCCTTCTGTACTCATATTAATAGTAGACTAAATTGCAATTGATTCTCATGGTTCATGAATTCCATATTTACAAATTTGACTACTTGCTAAAATTTATTTATAACCCCAAAATCAATACTTGGGGCACTTTCACAGTGTGTATGTGCAGAGTGGCAAAAAAAAAATTGAGTCATCTAATGTGCATATTCCCAACTGAGGATGAACAAGGGGACATCTTGCCTTCCTGTTCCAGTTCTCATACCAGAGAAAAATTAGTGAAACAAAAAGCTAGTTCTTTGAAAAGATCAATAAATTGTATAAACCAGACCAATCAAGAAAACAAAAGGAAAGACAAATTACCCATATCAGGGATGAAAGGACATTACTACAGACTCTACAGACATTAAAATGATAATAAGGGAATGTAATGAAAAACTCTATGCCAAATTTTGACAACTAAGATAAAAATGGAAAAAAATGTTTTTAAATATATAAACTACTGAAGCTCACTCAAGAAGAAATAAATTATTTGACTAGCCCTAAATTCATTAGTGAAATTTAGTTCATAGTTTAAAACTTTCCTGGAAAAGAAAAGCCAGGAACTGATGGCTTCACTGGTGAATTCAACCAACCAAGGAAGGAAGGAAGGAAGGAAGGAAGGAAGGAAGGAAGGAAGGAAGGAAGGAAGGAAGGAAGGAAGGAAGGAAGGAAGGAAGGAAGGAAGGAAGGAAGGAAGGAAGGAAGGAAGGAAGGAAGGAAGGACTCTTCCAGAAAAAGAGAAAGAACTCCTTCCCAAAGTATTTTATGAGGCAAGTATTACCATTACTGAAAATCCAGACAATGACATAAGCAAAGATAGCTACAAATATCACTCATAAACACACCCATTAGAACAGGTAAAGTTTAAAATTCTCATGCATTGCTGTTAAGAGTACAAAATGATACAATCGTTTTGGAAAATATTTTGGCAGTTTCTTATAAAGTTAAATATATACTTACCAAATGACCCAGTAATTCCACTTCCAGATATTAAAACAAGAAATTGAAAACCTATGTCCACACAGAATTCTACCAAACATTTAAAGAACTAAAACCAAGCCTTCTCAAACTCTTCTAAAAAACTGAAGAAAAGGGAATACTTTCAAACTCGTTCTGTAAGATCAGTATTACCCTGATACCACAGCCAGACAGGACACTACAAAAAAAGAAAAAAGAAAGTTACAGATTATAGGTGCAAAATCTGTAACATTAAAATGATTTTCAGCAAAGGTGACAAGAACACACAATGGGAAAAGGACAGTCTCTTCAACAGATGAAAATTATAAATGCAAAAACTCTCAACCAAATACTAGCAAAATGAAATCAGCAGCACATTAAAAAGATCATTCACCATGAGCAAGTGAGATTTATCTCAGGGATGCAAGAATAGATCAATATACACAAATCTATAAACATTATACACCACAGAATAAAGGACAAAAACTATATGAACATCTTGCCAGAAGCAGAAGCATTTGACAAAATTCAACACCCTTTTATCATTAAAAAAAAAAAAAACAACAAATTAGGTATAGAAGGAATGTACCTCAACACAATAAAGGCCACGTATGACAAACCTACAGCTAACATCATACTCAACAGGAAAAAGTTTAAGGCTTTTTCTCTGAGATCTGGAACAAGACAAAGACAACCACTCTCATCACTTCTATTTAACACAATACTGAAATTCCTAGCCAGAGCAATTTGGCAAGAGAAAGAAATAAAGGGCATTCAAAATGGATAGGAAGAACTTAAATTGTCCCTGTTTGCAGATGACATAATGTTGTATATAGAAAACCCTAATGAATCTGCAAACAAACAAACAAAAAACCTATTAGAACTAGTAAACAAATTTAGTAAAGTTGCAGGATACAAAAACAACATACAAAAATGAGCAGCATTTCTATACGCTATATGCTAGCAAACTATCTGAAAAAGAAATTAAGAAACAGTCCCATTTACAATAGCTACAAAGAAAAATAAAAAGGAATAAATTTAACCAAGGAGATGAAAGATCTCTACACTGAAAACTATAAAACACTGATGAAAGAAATTGAAGACTCAGATAAATGGAGATATCCTGTGTTCATGGATTAGAAGAAATGATATTGTAATAATGTCCATACTATCAAAAACAATCTACAGATTCAATGCAATCCCTTTAGAAATTCCATCATTTTTCACAGAAATAGAAAAATCAATTCTAAAATTCATATGTAACCACAAAAAGACTCTGAATAACCAAAACAATCTTGAGGGGGAAAAAAAGAAAAAAAAGAATTCCAGAGAAATCAGACTACTTGACTTCAAAATATACTACAAAGCTATAAAAGCTGTAGTAATCAAAACAGCATGGCACTGGCATTAGAACAAACACATAGACCAATAGAGAGCCCATGCGTTTACAGCCAACTGATGTTTGACAAAGGGGGAAATAACACACAATGGGGAAAAGACATTCTCCTCAATAAAGGGTACTGGGAAAACTGGATTCCACATGCACAAGAATGAAATTAGACCCCTATCTCAAAACTATATATAAAAATCAACTCAAAATGGATTAAAGACTCAAAAGTAAAATCTGAAATGGTAAACTACAAGAAAACACAGAGAAAAAGTTATATGACATTGATGTGGAAAATGGTTTCTTGAGGGTTACCCAAAAGCACAGGCAACAAAGCAAAAATATACAAATGGGATCACAGCAACCTAAAAAACTTCTGCACAGCAAGGAAAACAACAGAGTGAAGATACAACTTACAGACTTGGAGAAAATATTTGCAAATCATACATAGGATAAGGGGCTAATATCCAAAATATATAAGAAATTTAAATTAATCAATAACAAGAAAACAAATAACCTGATTTAAAAACAGGAAAAGGACCTGCACAGACATTTCTCAAAAGAAGACAGACAAATGGCCAACAGGTATATGAAAAAAGCTCAACATCACTAGTCATCAGGGAAATGACAATTACAACCACAATTAGATATCACCTTCTGTCTGTTAGGATGGCTACTATCAAAAAGATGAAAGATAACAAGTTTTGGTGAGGATGTGAAGAAAAGGCAACCCTTGAACACTGTTGGTGGGAATGTACATTTGTACAGGCTTTATGGAAAACAGAATGGCCATTCCTCAAAAAACTAAAAATAAAATCAACATATGATCCAGCAATCTCACTTCCGGGCATATATCCAAAGGAATTGAAATCAGCAAGTCTAAGAGATATTTGCACTCCCATGTTCATTGCAGCTTGAAACAACTGAAGTGCCCATTAATGGATGAATGGATTTTTTAAAGTAGTATATACATAATAAAATACTATTCAGCCATATAAAATAAGAAAAACATATGCTCACACAAAGACCTATGTGTGAACATTAATAGCAGCTTTATTTCATAATAGTTAAAAACTGGAACAACTCAAATGCTCATCAACGGAGAATGGATAAACAAATTGTGGGACACAATATACTGGAATATCTATTACTCGGCAATAAAAAGAATGAACAACTTGGATGAATATCCAGAGCATTATGCTAGAGAAAGAAACCCAATACCCAAAAAACGCATACTCTATAATTTCATTTACATAACATTCTAGAGAAAGCAAACAGCAAGTAGGATAGGGAGAGGCTTAACCGCAAAGGAGCAAGAGAGAACTTTTTGATAACGTGGAAATGTCCTATACCTTGATTGTGGTGATTGTTATATGACAATATAAATTTGTTAAAACTCATTGAACTGTACATTAGACATGGTGATATTTGTTTTGTATATATTACACTTCAATAAACCTGAAGTAAAATTAACACTACCTAAAAATAAACAAGCATACAAAATATACACACTTGGTAATTTCTCAACATAACACTTGTATTTTCTTATAGAAAGAAACAGGAACATCCCTATAAGAAACTTTGCCCCTTATCCATCTTCTATTTTACTCTCTACTTCTGATTTTCTCTGTATTGTGAGGGGCAAAAATATACAATTGTCACATAAATCAAGAAAGAAAGTGATGTGCAGGAGTCCAATATACATGTTTGCAAGTGAATCAAATTTAGCTCATTTCTGTGTTTTTCCCCAAAATTCTCTCCTAACAAAAAAGTTGCAACGTTGTTATCTTCTTACTGTTTTTCCAGAAATCTGGGTTCTCCGATGCTATTTCCATTTACACAATTCCAAGAAAGAAGTTGGAGAATTGAATGCCAGTGCATTTCTTCAACAAGCAGTTGTCCTAGTGGCTGAGATCTAGGGAAGTAGGGAACTGAGAGAGGTTTCAGATGTTGTATTTGTTGAGTCTCAGGAATACACCGTTGAAGACAGGAAGATGTGACAAGAGTTTCAGAAGTGACAAAGAAGAAACCAGAGAGTTTAGGATACCCAAATCTGTGCCCTTTTGAAGATTTCATTAATTGAAAGAGAAAGAGAAAAGGAAAGGGGGGAAGAATGGGGTGGGGGGAGACCTAACACTGGCAACTAAACTATCCTTACTTGATTATGATATTTGTATACACTGATGGAGTTAGTTATATAATAGTTATTTAGGATTTTCACATGCAGGTCATAAGTAAAATGGACCTATAAGTACATTTCCTTGGGCCACCTTTATCTGGCTTTGAGGTCATACCAGCCTTATAAAATAAATTAGGAAACTTCTCCTCTTTATTTCTAAAACTGATATAAAACAGTAATTTCTTCCCTTGAAAATCTGGTAGAATGCTCCCATAAAGCCAACTTTGTCTGGGGGCTTTTGGGAAGTTAGGATGAGGTGAAGGTCTTTGATTGCTATTTCAAATTTCTCCTTGTACTAATTTCTCAACTTTATATTTTTCAGAAACCTCACTCATCGAATTTTACAAAATCTTTTTAAAATCGCTTTTGTGAAAGAAGACTCTAGGTTACAGTCCTCCAGGGAACTTCAGAGTCCTCTGATGTTACAGTCTGTGCCCCTCCTGACACAATCTTCTTCAATACCTGCCTCTCTCCGTGCTAGCACCTAACCTTCAAGATAGAGACGGCGTTCTTGGTTAGTCAGTATTGAAATCAAAGAGCATTGTAAAAAGCAGCCATCTCTCTGCTCAGTCTTATGCAAGTTTTCCCTCTATTGATAGCTGGGGTTTTCCACAGCTTCAAAAGCAGGGAAATTGAGTAGGACATTCAAAGGTGACAAATGTGCACTCAGAGCTATGAAAAGAAATAACAGCATAGAAACCTCCACTTCCAGGGTCCCCACAGCAAAGATCCACTTTTGTGAAAGACCCTCCTGAGATACAGACAAATAAGGTAATTCTTCACTAAAGAGAGCTTTGTGCCCGTTTATTACAAGAAAGAACCACTTAGTGCTACACTTCAAACATTCTCTTCCCCTTTATGCAGAACACCGGGGGTTTCAGCTGTCACCCTCACTTCAAAAATTCTGATTCACTAACATCCTAATGAAAATGTATAATAGTTTTTTTTAATGTATTTAATCCAGATATCAGCTGGCATTGACCTATTTCTTAGTATCTAGATAAAGATAGATTAAAATCTCCACGTATGGGTTGTAGAAAAACCCAGTGCATCCCCAGGACTCTGCCCGTTTCTGGGGCAGCAGCGGAGGCGGGTCTCTGAGGTCTGCTCTGCTTCTGCCTCTGCTGAGGAGCACCCGAGGTCAGGGCTCCCCTCACCGTCCACTCTCACCCGGCTCAGTCCTGCTCCGTCCTGGGTTGTTCTTGTCTTTCATTTTTACCCAATGTGCCCTCCAATCAAGGCATTTTGAATAAATAGAAAATATTACTGAGGGATTTGGCAAGAAAATCTACATTGTGGCAAGAGAAATAATTTAAAATTCAATAAATCTTTGCATTGCTAAAGGTGCCTTGGCCGTTTCCTTGACTTGGCCACCAGCTTCTTTCTGTGTTTTTGCTTCTCCTCTCACCTCCTTCCCCTCTCTTTTGTCTCTCCCTCTTTCCCCCTTTTATTTTGTCTCTCCCTCCAACCTCTGCCCCCTTTAAGCCCTGTTCATTACCAAGGCACACGACATCGGCTGCCACGAGCCTGCCTTGGCTCCTGCAGACCCCCACGCACCACTCTGTGGTACCACCTTTGCTTCAAGTAGCTCATCAAGGTATTTGTCTCTTCTAAATATATCTATAGCTATATCCCAAGAGATCTTCACTGGATCAGTTTTAAGATTTGGATACATCTGTTCTGTGAAATTAATTTCCTTTTTTTCTCCTTCTTCCATCCTTTGCCCCACCCCATACTCTTTCCATTTATTACTTCCCTATTTGGTGTCCTACATCCCCTTCTTACCACCATCCTATTTAAAAAAGAAAAGAATTATATAATCTTCTGTTTCATTTTCATAGTGCCTCGTTTGCACTATCTCTGGCTAATAGCCAAATGTGAGCTGATGCTGTGTAAAAGTGTTTCCTTTCTCCCTGGGGTATTTGCATTCTAGGAAAAGAGCTAGGACCTTGCCAAGCTGACCAAAGCTAGTAAATACAGAGACATCCCAAACCTGGGCACAAGGCACAGTTATCTAAACACAAGAGCACTCCCTTTGCCTTCTTGCTTTTGGTGGCCAACACTGGGCAAGACCAGAAGCTTAGTCTTCTTCTAAATAAGAAACGTGATTTGGAGGAGTCTAAAACCAGAAGAAAAAGTAGACAGGTGATGTGACCTGTTTCCATCTTTATTAGAATCTCAGCATCTTAACCAAAGGGCACCTTGATTAAGGTCTACAGCCTGTTTCATAACTGAGGAGCCTGGTCACTCTTCAGAAGACGGACTGGAGGAAATGGCTTTGCTATGAGGTGTTAGAGTGCGTGAGTTACCCCCTATGAAGTGGGACTAGCTCTCCACAGTGCCCCATCCCCAGGAGGCCATCATCTTCCCTTCCTCTGAGCTCATCCAGTAGCTCTTCCTCCACCCCCCTCACAGCTCTTGCCCCCTTTCTATCTTGTTACAGTTATTAACCTTTATACCCTTTCTCCTTGTTAGAAGTGAGTTCCCTGAAGGCCTTAGTATTTGCCCTTTTCTCATATAAATGTGTCTCTGCTCTAAAGTCATTTTATCAGAGAGGCCTTCCCTAACCAGCTTATATAAAAATAATAGTCTCTCTATCCTCATCGTCTCTCCTCCCTGCCTTATTTTTATTCATAGCTGTCATATGCTACTTGACATATGATGTATTTATTTGATTCAAGGGTTTTTTTGACTGTCTCCTAACACACACCCTGGAATACAACTCCCTAAGAAAAGAGACTTTATTGTGTACCCTGCTCTTTCCCGTTGTGTGCCTGCTTGCAAGATAAAGCTGGCACACCGTAGGTACTGAATAAATATTTATTGAGTGGATGAACAAAACAGTCGTAATATGCATTCATTCACCTATCTAGGTATCCCCCACAATACTTAGTACAGTGTCTAGCATTTCTTCAGAAACCATGAGTTGTTTGTTGAAGGGAAGAAAAGAAAAAATTGTTGTTGAAGAGAGGTAGGTAGTGAAGGGGGAGAGAAAGTAGGATGGATGGAAGGTAGGGAGAGAGGAGAGAAGAAGGAGGGAAGATGGAAGGACTAAGTGGCTAAGTGAGTGAATAAATGAACAGTCACCACATCAACAACATGTCACTTTGGAAAATTATAAGAAAGACCAAGTGTCATTAAAACCAACTGGTGCAAGAAGAAGAGGTCCAGATAGTTGTACATTTTTCTGGTAGAGAGATTTACTGCTGAGAGTCAAGATGCAAGGCAAATCACTGCAGGAGAAGTCCATCCTACAGTCGGCCAGGTGAAATATTAGACCAAGTCAGACTTTAGCACTGCTTGGCCAACAGCCACAGAGCTAATTGTTATTTGCTGTTTGAGCCTCTTAAGATTGCACCATTAAAACTTACATTTTTAATAGAATGAATCTATTCTATAATCTATAAGTCCCATAATTAGAGATGGTCTAGCAAATTAAGAAAATTGCTTTTTTAAAAAAGAGGAAATGAAGAAGTAGAATCACTCCAGGAAATGGTTCAACTGCCTCTGCATAGGACCAATTCACGTTTTCTCCCTGCCTCTTTAAATATCTTCTGGCCATAAAGCCACCCCTCTTCAGCCCCTTCTGACTCTTAGCAGCCAAGCAGTGCTAACTAGCCTCCACGTTCCAGCTGTTCAACACACGGTGCTTGCAAAGATGGGTTTATTGCCTAATGAACAACACAAGGGCACTGAAGGTGTCCATGAGATAGAAAGCACAAGTGACTAAGGGTTCGGGATCTGAAGTCACGTCCTCGATTCAGATTCCAGATCTGTCTTTTAATTGCAGTGTGACTTTGGGCAACATGTTTAACCTTTTAAGTCTAGGTTTTTTATTAGTAAAATATGGATAATAATAACACCTAGCTCAGTATTGCAATGAATATGGTGTATGCAAAGTATTTAGTATAGTTTCTAGCAAATAATAAGTGTTTAATGAATGCTAGTTCTTTTCTGATTGTATTTGGGGGGTTTTTTCTCTTTTGACAAAAGGTTTCTCCTTAAAGGAAGAAATTGTGTCTTCTCTTTCCTTGATAATGATTCGTTTTAACTAATAGACATTCTGAAAAATGTGTGTACTCATTCTAGGTGATTCCATCCATCCCCAGTCAGTGATCTCCACTTATGTTTTCCTAAGGATAGCATCCAATTGTGAAGCCATTAGAAAGACCCCATGGGTTTGCAGGTGGTTGATATGCACCTGTACGTTACTTTCAGGTAATATTCTGATCCCCGTCATTTCTTTTTCTATCTTTCTCTTTCTCTTCACCTCGCCATCATCTTTAACTTCATTCCCCTACTCCAAAAATTTACATTGGATATTTGCAACCATACAGTTGCCACCGATTTGCATGTAGTCACGTGAAACTCAAATCACATTCTCCCATAAAACACAAATGCCTCATTGATAAAGGATAATCAAGGACTTCCCAGGGTAGGGGCCCTGAACTTCCCACCCCTCCCACTTCCTGAAGGGGCATAAATGCTGCTCCTCTTACTAGCGAGAATGGAAACAAGCATGGCAAACACCTTGCCCTGGAATACAGAAGCCTGGGGTGAGACAGCAGTGCTGACGTCCTCCACTCTGTCTGCAGTCCTGCTGAGTGACACCGCCAAGCCAAAGGTTATTTTTTGCCCTTGTGAAGCTGTAAGGAACCATTCTATCAGCTCCACCACCTTCAACCTATTACTTCTCCTGCTTCCATGCCCCAGATCCATCAAGAGTGGGATCACACTGCTATAGCAAAAAGGAATCTCCCACCCACCAAGATGCCCATTTGCACTATGACATTAAGAGCGTTCCCATAGAAGGAGAATCCAGAAAGGTTGAGAAAAGAGAAGAAAGAGTAATGGAAGTCTGTATGTGTCCAAAAAAGGCTCCCAGTTTATAGTTCGACAAACACAATGCAATGGGAAAATGATAAACTTGAAGAGTCAGAGAAACAGTTTCTAAATGGTCACCATTGGAGATCACTGAGATAATTCCAGTTTCAGTGTATTCCCTGAGGAGGGAAAATCTGGGTTCTTCCAACAGAAATGTTCCCTACATCTTAAGTATTTAAAAACTTTGATTTACTTGAACTTTCAGGTTCACCATCTGCCAAAAGTTTAAGCCTTTTTTAAATATAATCAAAGCCTGGGTACAGCTGGTATTAATAATACATCTATATCTCCCATAATTGCTCCAAGCTCCATTTTGGCATGATTAAGGATAATCCTTTGAAAAATCCATAGTTTATTCTGTTTAAAGCTACTGTTAGAGTAAAGCATTTTCATTTTTCTCCATTCAATTAATCTGAAATCAAATATGCATTTCTTTTGATTGTGTCAACTTTTATCTTTCATTCCATATACCAAAGTAATAAGTTTGGGTACTTAGCAAATAGATATAGATTTATGTATTTGGTTGCTAAATACCTTTACAAACCTTAAAATATGCACAATAGTTTCACACTTATACAAAAGTCGTATGTAAAGTGGCTTCAGCCATCTGGATTGAAGCTAAGAGCTCACAAGTAGTTGAATATCAGGGTCAATGGCATAAAAAGTAGAGGTTGCTTATTGCTATTACAGCTGCCCTGTGGGCCTTTATTGTTTCTTTACTGTCAACTAGTCACAGCTGCAACCAGACAAACCTCTGCCAAAAAGTAGGGCTCATCAGTACCAGCACCCTCCCTCTAGAGACATTCGTCACTCTGTTTTCAGGCATCTTCTCACACTCCTAGTCTATTGTATTTCACTGTCATTCTGCCTCTCGTGACTTCCTTGGAAATGACGAGAACTCCTCAACATGACTTCTTTCCCACCTTTAGCGTGAGAACTCTCAGCTCTTCTCATCTCTTGGTGTACTTTCAAGGAACCCCCACAACCCTTGATGAAAAGAAAGCAGCCAAAGAATGAAGCCATTGTGTTACTGCCTTTCCTTTCCCAACACACTCAAGTCACACGAGGCCTCTATGGCTGCCCTTCGACAGGGCAGGCCAGACTGTACATCAAACTCTGACACAACTGGCAAACACTGATTGTTAATAAAGAGATGTATCTGAAATGGAATTCTATTGAGGATAAGTCAGATTTTGGGACCTTACACCAAACCTTTATCATATGTGATCCATAGAGAAAGGTCCCCTCTAGATATCAATCTGACCAACAATGGTGTGATTGCCTGTAGAATATAGCAAAATATAAAGTAAAGGATGTCTTTGAAATGTATTATAAAACAGTCTTTATTAAGGCATTTATAGCTAGAGAGTTGAAGCACTAGGTTTTCAGAGCAAAGTGTAGGTGTGCTTTAGGGATGAAGAAAATTTAGAGAGTCTACATTTAACCCTACTTCATTCTCTTTATCCATTTTTCACTGTCTTGTGAGAAGAGAACATCTTTCCTTGGCCCTTTATTAGTATTTACATGTTCCACAGGTTACCTTTCTTGTAATTATTTCTTAGGTATGCTTAAAATAAATTCTTAAAAGCAAATCTCTTATTTGCTTTTCCCTGTTCTCACTCCTCCTTCCTGCTGGTTCCTCTGGGAATCTGTCTTTTCTCAACCTTCTCCTTATGAAGATTCTCTGCCTCTGTTTCAGCTGCCTTGCCCTGGCCAACATATCTGCTACTAGTTTCACATGAATAGATTCTCCTACAACCTTCCTGTTTTGTCATATGACTCTCTTTAAAATCACAGATTATTCTTATTGTCCCTAAAGAACTCGAGTCCAAGAATCCACTGAAGTAATAATTTGAGTAAGCATTTAGAAATTTTATAACTGTTTCAAAACAGATGAGTTTGTTGGGGTTTTTTTTAAAAGTATAGATGAATTCAGAAGGAAGAGTTTGAGCATTCCCTGCTCAAGAGCACTTTTATATTGCTATAACAAATTTGAAAGTCCTGAGATAATTACGCGTTTTTGCTTTTCTTAGATAATATATCTGTAAGTTGTTTTTATGAGATGCTTTAGATCTGTGGCAGCGAAAATTGCCTACTTAATCAGCCATCTGTAACAGTGATGCATTACCTGAAGAGACAAAAAATGAAACAATTTCAGGAGACGATAAATACCAGAGGCCTGAAACCTATTAGGGAAAGGCGTAGAGAATAAAGACAGTGCAAGCTTCCGGGACTAGGGTAAAGAGTTCACAGCTTGGCCAGGTGCCCAGAGCAGGTGTGGTGAGGGGTGGGCAGAGATGGGAGGAGCCCACGCAACCAGAAAGCCACTGAAGATGCTTCCAAATTCAGTCAACCCCCACTGCTCCAGCTTCCTCCCTCTCCTAATTTCTTCCAGCAGATCTCTGGAGAAAGGAGAGGAGGTAAGAAAGGGACAAAAGTCCATCCTGGCATCCAAGGATACCAAGGAAAGGATTGGCAGAGCATAAGCTTACCCCAAAGGGTAAATCTTCGGTTCCTCCAAAGCAGATTGTAGAAACAAAGCACCACTTCAACTTCCAGAGGAAGATAAGAAATAAGGAACGGAGGAAGGGAGAGAGAGGGAAGCAGAATTCCACAGGGAAAAACAAAATGTTCACTGGAAACTACGTATTATATAATCAGCATTTCTTTTATTCCCAAGTCTTCCACAAAGTTAAAAGAGTGATATTACTTTCCAACCCGATCTTTGGATAATTTAAGTACTTCACATTTACAGGGCAAACGCTAATATATCAGGAAAACGGAGTGTGTGTGCACATTAGGTGGTACAAGCCCTTTGTAACTGATAAACAGCCAATGTTGAAAACTTTCTTTGCATTGAATTTAGACCTTAGGAGATAACTGATAAATTTTTCCATTTTCATTTTTTAAAATTCCATTGTGCCTCTTACAGAATTAGTGGGGGGGTGGGAGGAAGTGCTGTGTTCTTCTGCATTTTTTTTTCCCCCATCTGAAAATGCTGGTCGGTTAACAGGCTTCTCCCTCCCTTGGAAAGTTATCTCAAATAGCACAGCGCCCTCTGTCGAGATTCCTGCCACACTGCTTCTCAATGGCCTCTGCAGCCACCTGGGTGGTTTTTAAACATTCTGCAGCCACAGCTCTGCCACAAGTGATAAATTATTGGCTTAAGAAAAGTGCTGTTAGGATTGAACACAAATCATTTGATAAACAAAAGGAGGAAGAGATATAATGGACTCTAAAATCAAGCAGTAAAATTACTTATGGTAAGGTCAATGATTATGTCATTTTCCTCTTTCAAAACAGATTTAATTTGATTTTTCTTAAAAACAGCTTTGTTCCATAGCTGAATTACCAATAATTGTGGCTTTACATGACTTGCCTCAGAAGAAGACAATGAACTAACTCAAATCTAACTAAAGCAACCCAGCAAACAGGGAAAGTGATGATAGACTGTCATGCCAGCCCATAAGGGGAAAACCTAATTTTCTCCAGGCTTACATCACCTTTAGACTGATCTGGGAATGAGCTTAGGAGTCATCAGGTAAGGGGAAGAAGCATTTCAGAAATCAAACTCCTAGAGAACCATTTCTTGGCAAGGATCCTTAACCCTACAGTCCTTGACCCTTTTACTGTTTTTTAAATAACATTCTATGATGGCCCTTGTTGGGTTTTTTTTTTTTTTTTTTAATTTTCAGTAGAAGACTTTGTCCTCCATACAAAGATTAATTTTACTCCCATGTGTAAAAATCAGAACTTCCAAATTTTCTGCCAAGAAAAAAAGAAAATAGAAAATAATCCAAGAGTAATTTCAACCTGGGACCAGTTAGGTCTCTGTGTAAAACAGAGAAAGGGCTTCACCACAGCCTCTCTTACCCTCCTTTTTCTGATTGATCTGTTCCTGGGGCTGGAGACCTCATAAGTAAGATTCCCTCGCAACACAAGACAGATCTCAGGAAATGGCTTCTCTTGCCACTAAAATAGTAAATTGTGGTGGTGCCTCAGCAGTGTTGAATCATTTATGTGCCAGGCATTGGACAGGGGTTGGAGGAACAAAAATAAATAAAACACATTTCCTACCCACAAGGATCTCAGTCAAGCAGGATACAAAGGCAAGGGAACAAAATTAGAATATCACACTGTATACTCAATGATAAAAATATGCACAGAGTGGGAGCAGAGAAAGTTCTAGCAAGACCTGTGAATTCAAAGCAATAATTTGTATTGCACACCTCTAAATTCCTCACTTTTATTCAATGAGGATTTGGGGACCATCTGGATTCCTCTAATACATCTCTGATACATGGTTGCCAAGGAAAGAGCTGGTAATAAATTTATTAACTGAAATATAATTTACTTATAAGTAGAGAGGTATCAAACATAAAAAGCAAGCTACTCAGAAACACAGGAGAGGGAGTTTGAAGCTGAGGAGAGGAGGCTACATCAAATAAAGATGGAGTCAAGGAAAATCCAGACTGAAAAGATCGCTGTGTTTGGCAGTAAAAAGGTCATTGCTGAGTTCAAGACAGCCACTTCAGCAGAGAGATGAATACAAGAAGCCGGCTCAAGGAAAATGTGTGTAAAAAGGAAATAAACACAGCAGGCCAGACACTATTGTAGGTCACTGCAATAGGTGCATTTATTTTAAGTGAAAGCCACTGGAGACAGTACAGGGGAGCGTTTTCCTTGGGGACAATAGCCCTTCCTGTGCCACTTAAGGTAATTGAGCCACTCCACACCTCTAAAATGGGATCATCTCAGCACCTACATCAAAGAACAAGTATGCAGCATAGAGTCAATACTCAGTGTAGAAACTGAAAAGGGGGTCAGAGAAACCACCATATTTCTTCAATTCTAAAACTCCTTTTTAACATTTCTGTAATCAGCCTGCATCATAGTTTAATTGTCAGCATTTTTCCCTCTTAGCAGCACATAATGACTCATCTAACAGTCGATGGCATCTTAGACTTAATAAAATAGTTAGTCCCTAACCCTGGAGCATTTAAGTAACTGGCCTTGCTTTATGCAAATTGGCTTATGAAAAAATGTTAAAGTGAACATTTGCTTAAATATATAAGGGTTTTAAGAAAGTCTCCTGTGTCCTTGCTATTCATACCATGGTTGGCAAACCACGGCAGCAGCATCACCTGGGAGATCAGTAGAAATGCAGAACCTCAGGCCCCCACCCCAAACCGATGGAATCAGAATCCTCGTGTTAACAAGGTCCCCTAGGTAATTTTTGTGCACAATCAAGTCTAAGAAGCACTTCTAGCTTTTTCTCTACTGTTACAGATATCATTGTAATTCAACATTTGGATTCATTCCCTTAACTACTCACCAAAATTTTATTCTTTCATTAAAATATAATGAAAAATTGTGGCTAAGTTGATTCTTTAAAATCTTTTAAGAATTATGATGTATTGGGGGATTATTATAACTATACAGAAATTAAAATCTCTGGAAATCACAGATAATATTGATAACAAAGTTGGAGAGATGGAAAATAGAGTATTAATTTTTTTCCTGTGGCATTGCTGAATTTGGTTTTTATATGATTCACAAATTGACATAATATCTGCACTGTTGACCAAACGAGTCCCAACCAGACGACACTAATTGTGCACAAGGACTGAACTCTTTGGGGCTCCAATTAACCTGGCTTGACCAACCTAGATAAACAATAAGCTGCCAAATATTTGATTGAACATCAGATACGATTAGAAATACTGGATTGTTATGAGATTTTCTCTTTGGCAATATCTACTACAGAAAACATAATCGTTAATGTGGCCTTTTGTGATGTCCTGATTGAATACAATCATGGCCAGAGGTAGCACGGCTTTGATTATCCTATTATTCTCCATGGCAGGTTCAATCAAAAAAGAACGTAAAATTAGGAAGCATAACTCTAAAACAGAATGGCTAATCCTCGGCATACAGGGTCAGGATTGGCTTCCAGAATGCAAATAGCCAGTGTGATGAATGTGAAAAGATTAGCAGTCCAGATAAACCCCTGGACACTGTTACTTTATAGTGCAAATAAATGAGATTTTCTATAATTAATGTAAGTAGAAGGAATTGGATTTGGCCTTTTTTAATCTTCTTGACTTTATTACACTGAGTAGTCACATGTGCCTCCTTCCATAGCCCCCAGGAATCTGACATCCATCCCCAATTTTTTGCTGCAGGGCTAATTTTGCCAGCTGTACAAGACCCAGCCAAGTCCATACAGACTCTCTCACATCCAAGGCCCATCTCTACTCCATGGAAAACATTTGTCCTCTCTCCTTTGCTTTCCTGGGTACAGGCTAATCCCTAGGCAGTAACCCCTCTGCTACCTCCATCGCCAAGCAGTCTATCACTCTCCCTTCAGATTCCCCGGGCAGGAGTCACACCCCTCTTTCCTATGCCTGGCAGCAACAGAGGACACAGAAGAAGCTCTCCAAGCAGTGCTGTTAAAGCCCTGCTTTAGCAGTTCTCCCGTAAACAGATGCTGAGACAAGGTGTCAAGGCGAGTTTGAGGAGATGACCTGAGAAACACTGGTGGAGGAGTGGGAGCTGGGTGTAGTGGGTGCTGTGATGCACTGCCCAGGCCCCTCAGGAGGGAAGGCTGGGGTGTTACCAGAAGAAGCCCAGCTGTCAGCCCTCTTTGGAGATGGCCTTGGCCCATGATCAGGACTCCTTCCAGGTACAACCCACAGCTGGTGATTACTCATTGTGGGGTTATAAACACCTATTGCTCTGGAGCTCTGGAGCTTCCCACAGGGCCAGCTGAGGACTCTATTGGCACTGCATGGTGGCCCAACTTCTCCCTCTGCCACTCTGCTTCCTTCCCTTCCATTTCACAGGTGTTGATCCCAAGAGAACATCCTAAACATCCTGCATGCTCCTTCCTGTAACTACAGGGAAGAGAAGGAAGCCAGTGCAAGGTGTGTTATTGAGCAACTTACCACTGTGGGTAGTTAGAGCTCAATCCCACCTGAAAACTTTGAGAAGCAACATAGAACCTGTGACTCAGAATTATCCCACCCAAGGGGTAAAGGAGCAAAAGAATGTATTGGTTGAAGACATAATTTCCTCACTCAACTGGCCCCGTGCTCAGGCACAGCCGGCTGCAGCTGCCAGAGAAAGCCTTCAGGCAGAAAGTCACAGTGTTGGTGGTTGGGAGCTGGGCTGAAGCACATGGAAGTGAGAAGTGCCAATGGATATGGGTAGTCCCCAAGGGTGCCCGCCTCTAGCCACCTGCTCCCAGTTCGGCCTGAGGGGGATCAGCCTCCCAGACTGGTGACGCCATGGACCCTGAAGGAAAGAGAACCAGATATGAGAGAGCAGTAGAAAATCTACCACGTACTAATGGGATTTGGGTTTGGAACACAAAGAGTGGCCATAAGGCAAACATTTATTTAGTGAATTATATGTGCCAGACACTCTACCTAGCTTACTCACTCATGAACTCGTGTAATCTTCACAAAAATTCTAATTCTATGAGATATTTCTATTTAACAGATAAGAAATGTAAAGTTAAAGGAGGAAAACTTCCCCAAGTTAGTAAGTTAATCCCAAACCTAACACCACGTCCACATTCTCAACCAGAATATAACTATCCCACCTCTCTGGGAGCAAGAAATAGATTTCTCTGAAAAGGGATGTCTTTAGTGAGTCTTGGAAGCAAAGGTCACTGTCCACAATGCTAAACATCATTCACTTTTGTTGGGCTGAATGTTTTGTTGCTGTGTTTATTAGTTTGTTTTGTTTTGAGTCTTCTCTACTAAGAAAGTTAAATTAGACTACACAACAACATATCAGTGTACCTCAAAGCATCCAGCCATCCAGGAATATTTACATATTTGGCATTTAATTAATGCAATTAGCCTAACATAAGCAAGAACTTTGAGAACTGGTCCATTTGCAATCCCCAGTCTTTCCCAACGTACTTACAATCAGAGTTTACATTTACATTTCCAAAGGGGCACCAAAATGCAACAGTTATTAAATGTTGAAAAGCCCACACCAAAAGGCAAACTTTCAAAGAAAGTGATAGAAAGCCAATTGAAAAGTTCTAAAGCCCACAAGGAGAATATAAAAATGCAGGAAGGATAAGAAGTAAAGATTTGATAAATATTTTCTTGAAGAAAACTGTTCTGTGAAACCCTTCCCTCCACCTTGGGAAGTAGGGGGTGCTCATGGTAAACTAACCTCAGGCCTGTTAAAGCAGGAGATTTAGCAGGACCACTTGAGGAGCGGCATTGTGTCCCCTGCTGGTGCCCAGCCAAATAAAGAGGGGTCTAACCCCTGCCCAGGAAATTTAACGGATGAGAGACAAGCTGATGTTTCTTTGCTCATGGAATTTGTGCAGAAAATGAACAGTGGCATCCCATGGGCCAGAGGTGGTCCACGGGCAAGAGACAATTGATATGGCCCCTTCTTGGGTCAAGTCCAACAGGGAAACAGAAAGTAATGAAGGAAACCGCAGCCAGAAGCTGAGGATGCACACTGGCTCCTTAGGGGCTGTGGAAGGAGGCACATGTGACATTAAGACTAGAGATGCATTGGCAGGGACCAGGAGGCTGAAGACAGAGACAGGCTGAGTCCACTGAGAGGTCCATCTGAAGAGCCAGTATGAATAGCTACACAGAGTGTCTGGCAGGTGTGGTTAAACATCTGGCACCGGAGGGCTCAACCTGAGCTAACAGCAGCCCCTGAGTCTCTTTTCCCCTAAGCCTCTCACCTGCCCCCACCCCCACCTCCAGATCCTACAAGCTGAGGTTAGGGAGAAAAGCAAAGCAGAAGAAATGTGAAGAACACGTCCCCTTTTCCCTCCGCAAGTAGCCAGCATGGGAGGTGGGGAGAGGAAGTGTAATACCATGATAAGAACGTAATGGTAGTAGGTAAAATTATTTTATATTTTATATTGTCAGAGTTTTGACTGATTCCCTAGCACTAAGCATTCTAACCGCTAAATTGAGATTGTGTTTGCAACTTAAAACAACTGTGACACTGTCATTACCCCAAAGAAGAGCCACGGGTCGGCCAGACTTTTCATCTAGTGGCAGGCAAAGATTATCCCTACTCAATAAATGCTATAAAGAAGATGGGAGACAACAGTGAAGCTGTGTCTCTATCACAGGCCACATCCACAAGTCATGCCAGTTCAACTTACCAGTTACATACCAACTTGCAAAATTCACACTAACAGTCTCCCCAACTTCAAAGAACTATAGAAATAACCACTACTAAAATACTCAGGAAGGGTAGCTGGGCTTCATTCCCAAATATTACTTTCTTTTGACCTTAAAAAGAGATTCAAACTGCCACTTGTCTAAACTGATGCTGCTTTCAACCACTTCAAGATCTAGAGAATGGACACAAGAAGAAATAGCAGAAGACCAAATCAATTTTCAGACTGAGGATGACAAGCCAAGCCAAGGGAGGATGTCTCTCTCCCTCGGCCAAGGTCCCCGGACTGCAGGTGGTGTGTCAGTCTCCACCAGAAGCTCCGGGGAACAACCTGTTTCTTTCTTCCTCCTCAAGCTTCAGATTGAGAAAATTCTCAAATGTTCTCTCATGGGGAATAATCTAGTGTCAGGACTGGGGTTTTAAAAACATCAAAGAAAAAAAAAGTGAGAAAAAAATGTTTTACGTAGGGCCACTAACCCAGAGGGAAGAGCAGGATGTCAGATGATGGTGAGCTGGTGAGAACAGGAAAGGGGAAAGAGACATCGAGAGTCAAAAGAACAGAAGTAAAAAGTATCAACTCACTTTCAGGGTTTTTATAGACGGAGAGAACATGAGATAGACAGAAAGGCAGAGATTTTAAAAAGGAAATAGACTGAATTCTAGAATACGCATAAGCTACTACAGATCCTCTGTGAAGATTCTAAATGCTCGTCATCCTTTCACTTTGAAATCCTAGTTAATTGACATATCACAGTTCACAGCTTATCAGCTGTTCATTTAATCTGTGAAGAAATGTTAGCTCATGGCTGTTAATGGAGCCCAAACAAATGACACCTCAGAGGCTAATCAACTTGCGGGGGGAGGACATGCTCCCTACCCCACTACAGAAAAATTGCTAACTTCATGACCCCAATAATTATTTTGCAAATCATGGAGTGGTTCTTTGTTATGTGATGCACAAAACCTCACCATTTATCTACATCTAAATCTGGGATATCTGACTACCCTAACCTTGTCTACTAGGAAGAGCATAAATCACAGGCCAAGGAGCCATGAACAGTGAAAGGCACAAAGTTAGGAAAATTTATGGCCTTCCAAAGAAAACCAAGGGACTACTTTTATATATACTGTTTTATTTTTAGATCATCTCCCAGCCACCTTTGCCTTATGGTTTGAATTTTGGGCAAGGCAAGTTTGACACATCTGGTTACTTATAGCTAAAGCTCGTCTTTAAAACAGCACTCCAAAAAAGTGACAAAAACCTCACTGCTCCCAAAAACAAATATTATGTTTCAAAGCACTGTTTTGTCATTAAAAATTTTTTAGAAAGTTAGTCCTTGATCCAGCTAATTGACCTACACACTCATAAAAGATCAGAAGTGGATGATTGGAGGGAATAGTAATAGGTAAAATTATTTTATATTTTAAACTGTCCAAAAAATAATAAACTGTCAAAAGAGAAAAAGGAAACAGATTATGAATATTAAGTGGGAAGGCAAATTGCAGAATTGGAGATACAGTGATTTTTCTTTTTTAAAATAAGTATACACACACACACACACACACACATACACATACATACATATGAGCAGAGAGAGAGAGACTGATAATTGCCTGGAAGAATACTTATTAAACTCTTAATAAAGGTCACCTCTACTGTGTATACGTCTGCATGCTTGGGTTTTGTGCCTTTTTTTAAATAAGCAAGTCATTTTTTCTTTAATTTTTTAAAACTGATGAAAATACTTTTTTTAAAATCTGCTTCTTGAGAGTTGCTAGCATGCAATCTTTGGCAGTTTTTTTTTTTTTTCACTATGGTGATAATAGGACATGCACACAGTTTATAAAGAAAATTAGGCAATTTATTTAAAGCACCTAACACCCCACTTAGCACAGCAGATGCTGTATGATCGGAGACTACTGTTAGTCGTCTCATTGTCTTGTAACATTTTCTAAAACCAAGGATTCAAAATTTAGATTTATATTGAATAATATTTCAAGTTGTCGTTTATTTTCATGTATATATAAAAACCTTTACAAATCAAAGATAAGAATCTTTTAAAAAGTGTTTTCATTAAACAATCTTGCACTGTGTAATAAACCCCATTCATTGTGATTGAGTGTTATAATACTCCGCTCCTCTTGACATTTATTGAATTGTTACCAGCAGATCATTATACAAAATAAAATTTTGGAAACACTGTTTCCCATGTCATAATCCCAACTCAAGTACAGCGAAAATCCATGGTGTGAAAACTGAAGCTCCAAACATTATAACCTAAATGATAGCAGAAGACACAGAGAAAGATGGACACATGGGACATGAGCTCCCTCGTCTTCTCATCCCCATCCCTATATACGCACCAGTGTCTGCAGTCTGCTCACCATGCTTCTTCCTCCATTGCTGGTGGAAGAGTTTTCTCTTCTCAAATCTTGCTTTTTCTCTAAGCAAGACTTTTTAATTATCCTCTACTTTCCATTTCCCTAGTTCTCTTCCTCCTACCTCCCTCAAGATCTTTTTTTTAAAAAACTCTCTTTCAGCCACGTAACCCTCTCAACCTTCTTTTCTATAGCTCTTCCCTGTCACTGCCAACTTTTTCAAGAGAATTAAATGATCTGTACTTTCTTATGCCAATTCACTCCTGAATTTATTGGAGCAAGGCTTTAAACACCCATGCCCAACACTCCCACACCACTTAATAAAGGTTATTGGTGACCTCTGTTGTCAAAATCATTGTACGCTCTCCTGACCTTGCTAGAATTCTGGACCTCTCTGCTGCATGTGACACCACCAGCCTCTTCATTCTCCCTGCAAATCCTATTTCTTGACTTCTCTATCACAGCTTTCTCCTTTCATCTCCCTGAGTGCTTCTTCTCAGTTTTGTGTGCTGACTCAACCCCCTGCCTCTGACCACTCTTTTATGTTGACACTTCCCAAGGAAGTCATTCCAGCCAATGTCAGTGACCCACCAGATTCCCTTTGCTGTTTTAATACACTCTCTCAACAGCCTGCCCCTGCTTCTCTTTAACAAAGGGGCCTATCCCAGGGGGCTGGAGTCCACTTGGCCTGTCTTATACTAAGACCTAGAAGTGTCCGGGAATTAGCATCCCCTAAAAGCATCCCTTAGCCAGTGCAGATGGGGCAGAGTGTAAATACCTTAGCCCCTTGGCCCCAATTGGGACATCTCTGAAGTGGCACCTACACTATCTCCAGAGCTCCCCTTGGGTTTGAGGCAAAGTCAGCCTCTGGAACTTTGCTTAATATTGCATTCTTTGCTTGACTTCCTTCCTTTCCCTGACCCACTTTCCCCCTTCCCTACCTGTCTTGTTTATTAAGTCACTCTTACAGGAATCCTCATCTCTAGAAGTGCTCCTGGGGAACCCAACCAAAGGCAGACATTGGAAATCTTCTCTCTCACTGCTCACTTGCTCTGGGTGATTACCTTCATGTTCACAACTTCATCTCCTACCTAGATGCTGATGACTTCTAAATAGTCGTAGTGAGCCCTAACCTCTCCCTTGAGCTTACACCTGTGTTCTCAGCTGTCTGCTGGAAAACCTCAACCCTGAGTCCACCAGATAACCCAAACCCAGCTCATATCCAAAATTGAACTGATCATCTAGCATGAGCTGCCTCTTTTTGTATCTTCCCTTTATGACTGAATAGCACAAACATCCTCCCATCACACCAGCCAGGAGCCTAGGACTCTCTTCAGGTGTCTCCTTCCCTCACTCTCCACATCTAACTGAGAACAAGTTCTGTCAATTCTAATTCCTTAATACCTGTGTTGTCAATCACCTTATCTCTGTCTCAACTGCTATTGCCTTGGTCAATTAGCTATTTTGTAGATTCTTGCAATGGAGAGATAATATAGTGTAGTGTTATACATTAGAGTGAGGGACAGCTCAGGCTCTGTAGCCACACTGGCGGGTTCAAATCCTGGCTTCCCATGTATTACCTGTGGAATGTTAGGCAAATCACTTAACCTTTATGTGCCTCGATTTCCTTGTCTATAAGAAATGATATAATTATCTATCCCCATAGGACTGTTGTTTGGTTTAAATGTAAATTAACAAAGGTAAAGTGCTTAGAAGAGTGTCTGGTACTTCGTAATTAAAAATATACATATTCATATTATTATTACAGTTGTTATTGTCTTCCAGCTAGTTTATGGAAGCAAGACTAGTTTATGGCAGCAGTGAGGATTGGGAATGAGGTTCTGAGTGTTTCCCAAACCAAGTTGGGAGAGGCCCAGGACCTGGGCCTGGGTGAGTCTCGAAAGCAGGACCTCAGCGAGTCTAACAGAGATCATTCACAGCACCCCTTTAACCTTTCAGGACGATCAGAACGTCCTTAGGAACCACATAAAATTGACACTTTTGTACGTCAAGAAAAGCTGAATTATTGTAATTTCACATGGTGCAATCTGATACTTTAATATAATATGTGGAAATGAGATGTGTTTACTCAAGAAAAACACTATCTTTAAACCTACTTTGTTAAGGACCTTTTAAAAGTGACCCCCTTCAAATAATTTTAATATTTTTCAAAGCCATATTCCTGTAGCCATGTGTCTTTTTTTTTTTTTTTTTGACCAGTAAGGGGATCGCAACCCTCAGCACGGTGTGGTCTGCACCACGCTCAGCCAGTGAGCCCACCGGCCATCCCTATATAGGATCCGAACCCGCGGCCTTGGTGCTCCCAACGCCGCACTCTCCCGAGTGAGCCCCGAGGCCGGCCTCATATGTCATTTTTCATCAAGATCAAGACACTCATTCATCAGCATCATCAGGAAAACTCAGGTCTAAGCTTTTGCTTCTCTAGTCTTCACTGAACAGGTTCCTTGGGTCTCTGCCATGATACCTGTAACCACCAGCTGCTTAATTTTGACTCCTAGATCACAGAGTTTCTCGCTTCTAAACTCGACTTGAACATTAAAATCCTTGATTTTAATCCTTGAGATGTTTCTCCCTGCAGGTGTTCTAAGAAGCTGGTGATAGTGTCTGTTTTCACCAGCATAGCCATATCAGCAGGTTTTCTGGTCCATTTGAATGGTGTATGGCAACGGTGGCAAACGTTGCTGCAGAAATATCTCCATCTCACGAAAAGGGAAGAGTGATCAAAAAGAGCTTCTAGCTGAGTGCGGAAGACGCAGGGCATTCAAACAAGCAGATGTTTTGATTTTGCAAAGACAGTTTAGTTTTCGTCATTATGTCCTATAAGCTCTACCCCAAGTAGGGGAGAGAATCAAAAAATTCAAGTTTAGTTCATGGCTTCTGGTTGACTGTCAGGGAAGGGGAACATGTTTAAATGACTTCCTGTGCAGCATCATTCAGCCTTCTAAACCAGGTCCCTAGACACTCACAGCAGATTCAATAAGAAAAGGCGTTTCAGGAAACTGGAAGAGTAAGCCAGACAAGAGGAACATGTCTAAGGATGACACTAATACACTAAGAGGTAAAGCAAGTTTGTCAAGCGGTAAACAGAGTTAGGGTGAGGAATATTTCCTCCTCCATCTAAGGTACTGATGAGTTGGGCTGGAAAGATAGCCAGGTTAGAAGGGGTAACATTAATGTTAGTGGCCCAACTCCAGTGTCTAAGTAACAACAGCAGATCGAGTGGCAGCAACAAACCCTAAAAGGTTTGGCCTGGTCAGCCCGTGTCCTCAGAAGAAATGGCATCAGTAGAATCCTTGAAGTCACACCATGACATCGGGGGATTGGCTTCACCATGGGAACCCCTGTGGGGAACATGTGCACCACCTGCAGGCCAGGGGGAAAGATGCAGGCAACCCAGAGACCAAGTGTTCCATGTATTCCATGGGGAACACAGAAGACCTTTGTTTTTTTTTAAATCAAAAATAGAAACTTATTAAGGCAATGTGACATAGTGGCATAAAACACTAAACCATTGACAGTGCATTTTTTCAAAAGTGAGCACCAGTGTGTAATCACGTAGCTTCCCCACTAAATCTTTTTTTTTTTTTTTTTTTTTTTAATATATTGTTCTCTGGGTACTTGGTGATCTTTTTTTTTAATTTTATTTTAATTTAATTTAATTTAATTTAATTTCATCTTATTAATATTATTTTTTACATTCTAGGATGTTGTTGCAGAGCAGTTGGGATGGAGGGGGAAACAGGAAGGAAATGGGATGGAAGAAATAGGAAGGAGGAGGGGTGGGATTGAGGCCTGTGGCACCCCCCCTTGTTCTCACACGGGAGACTGGAGGGCTTCCAGCGGTGGCTTGGTCATTGCCAGGCTGCATGCAAATGTCCCAGGGGTGTGGCAAAAGCCCATGCCCCCCACATCCCAGCTCAGGAACCCTGGGGCCCTTCTTGCTGCAGCTTGGTGCTCATCACTGTGCTGGTTGCATGTGTCGGGGGAGCATGGCCAAGACCCTCGAACCCCTACCACCCCAGCTCAGGAGGCCCAGGGCACTTCCTGCAGTGGCTTGGTGGTCACCACTGGGCTGGCTATGGGTGTTGGGGGGTGAATGGCCAAGGCCCAAGACCCCACCACCACCCTGGCTTGGAAGAGCCCAGGGCACTTCCACTAATTCCTATTACTAACAGCTACATAATCCAATCCTAAAGACTGAGTACAATATTCTTTCTACAACACACTGAACAGATTATTGTAGAAGATTTTCTAAATGCACCTCTCTTTTCTGACAGGATGCACAATTCATCAGAAAACCTACAAATGGGATCTTGTGCTTGGCTGATAGTCTCACACCTACCAACAGCCCCAGACCGATGGAGCAGCCAGGGACAGGCCAACTCCACATCTGCCAACAGGGAATTCCTGGAAAGGCTCTGCACTCAAGACAAACCCCCATACCACCCCAGGGAGGGAGACTATTCCAGGACTGGGGAGAGGCTAAAAGAAATTGAACCTAAACTCTTCATCATGAGTGTCCAGGATGGTCTTGGCTCTCCCTGCTGGGCAAGGCCAGCAGACCCTTTAGCTCTTCTTTCTGATGGCCTCACCTACTGGCTGAACCTGGACTGAATGGGCAGCAGCCCAAAAAGCACGCAAGGCCTCATGCTGCTCAGCTGCATCTGAGCCAGATAGTCCCCAAACAAGGAGTGCATCAGCTGCCTTTTCCAGAGCGGAGAGGTTCTTTCGCTGTGCAGACTTCAGATTGCACCAACAGCCTGCTCATTCTCTTTTGGGGTGGGTTTCTGCACCTTGAGGCCCAGGTCCAGCTGCTCCACGTACCAGGCCAAGTCCTGGGCCAGCTGCTCCACCTGGGCCTCAGCACTTAGGGAGCTTCCTCTGAGGCAGCCTTTTCTGAGGCCCTCACACCTCCATTGGCTGGAGAATCAATTCCTGGTTTTCTTCTTTTGCTTCTTCGGGGCTTCGTTGCCTACAGCGCCTAAGGGGTACACTCTGGAGGCGGTGTCACTGCACATGGGCTGCACTGAGCAGAGACAGACAGTGGAAGGATTCAGGGTGCCAAGAACTGGGCCAGGGAGCCAGGGTATGCAGGATGCAGGTGGTACCCAGGCATGGGGCAGCCAGTGCCTCTGAGCAGGAAAACTACAGTCACAAAGACTGTCTTTATCACTGTTTTCTGTTTTACTAATTTCTTCCCCTTCTGATTCAAAGGAGCTCCTAACTCCTACAGTTCCAACATGTGTGCCACACAACACATTGATGTGCCACAAACAGATTGCATGGATGTCAGTAGATTGGTCATCTCAGCCTTCTGGGCAGAACCTGGGCTGCCAGAGCCTGCAGGCCAGTCACCTCTGGCTAGAGTGAACAACTGTCCTGATTTGTCCTTCAGTTTTAAAATTAGAAATGTCCCAGGAAAACCAGGTCCAGTTGGTCACCCTACCTACCTCTGGCCATAAGAGTGTCGATACCCTAATGTGCAAAACAAATATTATCTATATGTTCCAGGACAAGGAAAAGATTGGGAAAATTTGATCTAGTTTATAATGAGACATACAGCATATCAGCTTTAAGGTAAAAAAAAACGTACAAAATCTGTACCCAGACTAGGATCACTCAAAACACAGAGCTTTTCATCTTGCAAGTAAAACTGCTTCTGGGGCTGCCCTGAGGAGCACAGCAGGGCTGGCATGTCCCTATTCCATGCACATGGTAATGCCACTTTTAGGACAGCAGAGAAGCAAGAACCAATAGCCTCCTTGGACAAACACAGAGGAAAAAAGTTTTCCTTAGGATAAGCATAAGAACAGCCCCACAAAACAGGATCTTCTCCCTCCTTTACTGTCTTCTTCTCTCCTCCTACACTGAACCCGAAGCTCTACCAAAGCAGTGGCAGGATGGCCTCAGGTTATGGCTACCAGAGCCATTCACCTACCTTTTCAGTAGCCTGTTTTGTTTGAACTTTATCCCATATGCCCTGCAAGTGTTCAATAATCATTTGATGATTAAATGAATACAAGCAGAAATGAAGAATATTAGATTTTATTGTCCACATGGTAGCTGCGGTATTTTGAATGTCTAACAAAATGCCTGTAAACCACAGCCCAAGAGGATAATTTTTACAAATATTATACAATCCCAAATATTATAATTATCTTCATTCTCATCCAGGTAGCTGATTCTTCCTGTCAACACAGCAAAAAGAATAAAATGGCATGGCATCAAGTCAAAAAAATCAGCACTGCATTTTGAAGATCCCAAGTTCCCTTTACAGATCAGTGGAGCTGGATTCTATCAGAAAGATTTGTGTGATAACAGAGATAACTAATCAATTATGTGGGAATAAATAGAGCTATAAAGAATGTATTATGCTAATGTAACTCATATGTTATTCATAGTAATTGTGATGGTCAATTTTGGGTGTCAATTTGACTAGATTAAGGAATACCTAGAAACCTGGTAGAGCATTATTTTGGGGTGTATCTGTGAGGGTGTTTTCAGAGGAGATTAGCATGTGATCTATCTTCTGGAGCTATATTCTCTCCTGTCCTTGGACATCAGAACTCCAGGCTCCCCGGATGTTGGGTTCTGGGACATACACCAGTGGCACCCCAGGGCTCTCAGGCCTTTGGCGTTGGACTAAGAATTACATCATTGGCTTCCTTGATTCTGAGGCTTTCCAGACTTGGACTGAGCCATGCTACCAGCATCCCAGGGCCTCCAGCTTGCAGACAGCCCTGTTGTGGGACTTCTCAGCCTTCAGGATGGTGTGAGCCAACTCCCCTAATAAATCTCCTCTCATATATCTACATACATATTCTATTGGTTCTGTCTCTGGAGAATTCTGACTAATAGTGTGATCTACCTTGAGGATATTTTTCAGAGAAGTCAGATACAGGACCATGAACCCCCCAGGAGTTCAAAAATGTTTTCCTGTCTGAAATATTAGAATTCCTTCTTATCATTGGTTTTCAACCAGGGGCAATTTTGTTCCCCAGGGGACATTTTGACAATGTCTGGAGACATTTTTGATTGTCACAAATAGGAGTAGGGGGATGCTAATGGCATCTAGTGTGCAAACATCAGAGATGCTGCTAAACATCCTCCCACAACAAAAAATTACCCAGCCCATGTCAATAGCATGGAGGCTGAGAGTCCCTGCCTTATTTTCAGTCACAAGTCTTGATAGCATCCGTCTTCTGCAGTCTTGATTTACTAATGTCATGAGATGGAGAGACTTGTATTCACCAGAATATCTCTTGGTGAGACCACAATATGAGAAAATATTTTTATCAACTGGAATGAAACCAAGACCTCAAGAAAGCAAGTTTAAATAACTACTTTCTTACTAGGAAGTGTGGGACCTATCGACTGGGGAACCTTTTGTTTTACTGGGCGTCTGAATGAGCTGTGCAAGAGGTCAAGCCAAATGCTGCTCAGAAAAGGGCAAGGAAGAAGAAACCCAAGGGGCAAAGCAAACGAGGAAAGAGTTTTGAGGAGAGAAAATCCATTTAAAGGGGATTTTTTAAAAGTTGTTTATGATGGAGTATGTGATACAAATCCCCTCTTCCATCTTTCCTACAAAGTTTTCTACCTTGATCACTGATTATTTTATACAATCACAAAGATTTTTGTTAGTTTGTTTCTGAGTTTGGCATCTAGGTTGGCCCAGAGACTGATCATGGAAATGCTGCAACTGAGCTACAGTGAATATCTCGGCAAAAGTAATATTCTTTAGCACTCACACGAAGGTCTTACTAAATCTTGAACCTCTCCCCTCACTTGGGAAGAGACTCTATCAGCCCTGGAATTATCTTAACTCTGAAAATATTGGAGATTTCTTACAAAGCAAACACTTGCTCCTATGTTACATTTGCACAACTGTTCCAAACGCAAAAGCCAGCAAAAAATGATCCCCTGAATTATAAAAGGGAAAGGCATCCAGGGTGATGAAATGATGTTGCAATTACACCATAACAAAGTAGCACAAAAGGTCAATGCCAGATGGCTACACCACTCCAGAGAGCTGTCGGAGCATAATACAGCTCCAGTACAGCAGGGCTTTGGAAGAGACAACCAGATCCCAGTGCAAGGAGGCTTCAGCCAGAGCTGAAGCCCACGGTGCCTGTCTACCTTCCTAGACTCAACACTGCCAGTCGCTCCCAGCCTGGAGGGCTACCGTCTGAAAAGAAGCAGAAATGGCATCTAAAAGAAGCCAGACAGATGAGACTGATTTTAACATTTCTGTCAAGTTTCACACAAATGTGTTTGCAAGAACAATCTGAGTGGATGTAGTTAAAATAATATATGAAATTTAATACAACTGTTTACAAAGTACATCCAGGCAATAATTGGAGACAGATGTTATCTAGCAGTTCTCACTGTAAGCTTGTCTCTGAGCAAAATCAGTAAGGTGGGTAGGAGGCTGGAGGTCAGAACAGTGGTGACAGCACCTGACACACGTGTCAATAAGCCAGAGAAAACAGTTGCACTCTGATCCTTCTGGAATGTTAACACCACCCCCACCCAGCTGGTAGACCTATGAAAGGAAGGAACCATCTACAATCCCAGGATGGACTTGCAGGGTACAGAGAAATGCATGAGAAGAAGGTAAATGAGGACAGTAGATGAGGGTCTGTTGACTTCCCCTTGGAAGATGTAATTCATA